>NW_020897765.1:4678194-4721650 GCF_003984885.1 Neopelma chrysocephalum
TCTTAGAAATATTCCTAAAAGGCATAATATGAAGGCATGATACTTGAATAGCAAAACAGCCAGAGACAGACTCTATAGCAACAGGCAGCTGATGATCCGCCTTCCCCAGCTGTTAAGCTGCTGTTTTGCTAACAAAGAATCTGCTAACCTCACTCTTCAGACAAGGTGTTATTAGGAATGAAACCAACTTAAGTGAAAGTGGAAACACCTATGCAGATGTTTCAACAGCAATTAAAAGATTACTAAATTTTGTCTCTGATCTTCAAATCAGAATTTTAATTAACTTTAATTAACTTAAGGGCAATAAGAAAAGATGAGAGGGAAAAAAGTAACAAGACAACCAAAGCTGCTGTGTTCTCAGAAAGAACAATCATATTGCCTTCATGATTTCAGGAACTACTTGCAGAAGTCTTTTCAAATGGCGATAAAGTGTAGGTCTCGATTTCAAATGCATGCAAGTCATTTATGTTCAGCAATGGGTTGTCCAGCTCAAGAGCTTGGGTCAGGGTTACTGAGGTTATTTAATTCATTCAAAATCAATGGATCTAGAATTGCTGAAGATCTTTATACATCCCTATGTAAGTTTTGTGGCTTTCAATGGCCTCATAGCTAGAGAAAATAGGAAATACTACTTTAGTTACAGACATCCTCAGTGGCTTTGAACAGATGTTTCTAGCAAGGCTGTGTGCCATCTCCACTTTAAAAATCCAGTATTTTTTCCTATGGCCTTCTTATGTGCTGTGAAGAAAAATCTGATGGTAGAGTTTTGATGGTCTCATTCTCAGCAGCAGCTATTCTGGCTGCAAAAAAGACACCCTTTCATAGCAGGATGAAACAAGAACCATTCCAAATACTGGAGAACAATAAACCGACCCAGCGTGGAATAACCAATTACTAAGCATTTAGGGTGCTAAAGGCAGTGGGAAATGCAGGCTGAAATCCTCTGTGTACTTCATGCGGAGCAGGGAAGGGAACCATGGTTTCTATGCCTTGGATGACCAATTCTGGGGAGAAAAGCTTTACGGTGGATTGGGGAGAAAGGGGGAGACCTCCAGGCCTTATGCTGCTTGCCCCATTACCTGCGAGGTGAATGCTCTTCCCCCCACCCCTGCACGTGGCCCGGTGACCCCGCAAGGAGCACACACAGACCACCAGGGAGGGACGGACGAAAGAGGAAGTTTATTGTGGGAGGGGGCTTATATAGCCCTTGGGGACCAATCACAGGTGAGGGGTCACAATCAAGGTAAGGAGTTTACAGCCAATAAGGAAAGGGTTAACAAAGGACCAATGGGAGCACCTTGGGACATCTTCCCAGGACACTCCTACCTGAGAGATAAGGAGTTACAGGGGAGGTATAGGGGAAAAGCAGTGGCTCTGCAAAGAGCCAGCTTAACATGAGTTTAAACAACATTAAAAACTTCTGGTTCACCAGCCCATCTTTGGCAGGACTTTTTCCATATACCCATTGCCACAATATTCTATCCAAAACCTGAAAGATCTTTTTTGGTGAAACTATATACCTTCCCTCCAAGTGCTTTTTTTGACAAATGCAAGTTTTCAAACAAAATTGTGTTGCCAAAACATTCCAGACAACTCTAGCACTGAGCTGGTGCGCAAAAGAGCCCACCCACACAGATCCCTGGAGAGGAGCCCCAGGGAGTCCCACCACCATCAGAGTTTACCCCAGTGTCACTGGAGTTTTGGGACCCCTTTGCTTTCTCACTTGTGTTGTTTCATTGGACGTAATGCCAAAAACAAAGCACAAAGATCTAATGCAGCAAAACACAAAGAAACTCAGAATCAAAGACACTGTGTCCAGTGTGTACCTTGTCCTAATATGGCAAAAGAGATAATTCTGTCAAAGGCACAAAATAACTAGGTTATTTAACATTGTCTACTGAATTCTTGCTAGGTAACCAGTAAAGAAAGATTAACCCATAATCCTCCACCTGTTTCTAAGGGATGCTGAGCCACAAGTGTCTTATACTCCCTCTAATGTCACACTTGAGTGACAGTCCATCACCATTTATGTTCACTAATAGGATGCTGAGAATGAAATCTCTGCTTTTTCATTGCGTAGTGCTCCTCCATGTTTATATCCAAAGGCTGGCTACTAAGGCTGTCATGAGCCTTCAACTCTCTTGGGCACCACTGTGATGAGTACATAGCATAAATGTCTGGATTGATAAAATGAAAAGTTGACAAACTGCTAAGGCAAGATCAATCCTGAAATCACAGCATGGTAAGCCACGGCAATGGACAATTCAGCTTCTAATATACACTACAACAGAATGATAATTTTTCTTTACCTTGCCGCCTATGGACTTTTGTCTTAGACTAAAGTTGTAATTCCTGTTTGTCATGGATCCACCTTTTCCTTCTGTTTGTACAATGCCTAGGACAGGAATGTTGAAATTGTAATGAGTCCTCCTACTTAGGCAAGACTGCTCCTACAACATTGATAACAATTATATAGTCAGTCTTTCCAAGAAGGAAGATTATACTGGTTAACAGGCTGCATGAAGAGAATAATGAAATTGCACCTGCTGTTCCTATGTTGTGTAAAATGTCTAAAATGTCCATTATTTTTTATTTAATATACATGTAATGCTATACATGTAATAATATTCCAGATCATTCCAAAAGCAGTGAGACCCTCTAAGAATTTCACTTGTGATCGTAATGCTAGCAGCAGTGCTTCTTAATCATTTGAATATGCAATTAAGAAAATGGCATGCAACTTCAAATTGGCAATGCGTAGGATAAAACACGTCTTCACCCTGAAGGGACTGAGTTAAGCTTCCTTAAAGCAACATCTTTTAAGGCTGCCCAAGACTTTTTTTTTCCATTTCTCTCATTCTTCTTGTTAATATAACTGCACACCAAGCCATACGGGTAGCATAAACCTTTTCAAATATCTGGTATGCTCTTGCTGCACAGCTGAGAAAAAGAAATTGGAAAAAGTCAAATTGCAAAGCTAGTCCTTTGCTTTCCATGGAACCAAGCCCAGGCTTTGGCTCTGTAGTCAAAGCTCTTACCAAGGCAGGGGTAGAGCAAAGGGTTAGTTCATGTTTAAGTCTCTGTTTCCTTACACTTTCAACTCCACTAGTATGCTTTCATTGACACTCAAATTTATACAAAAATTAAAAAAACCCTGAGGTCTCTGCCAACCAATAATAATGAATGTCAGTATTTTGATACATGAAGCAGCTGGTATCTCCTACTAATATTTCAATTAGCAATATGAATGCTAGTTATAAATATTTCTGTGCACTTTGGAAATCTACAGTTGGAAGGCTTGGCTGGAGAAGATTTGGAATTGCTAGCATTTAATGACGCAGCCTGAATACCTCTTGAAGCAGCAGGTGAAGAGGCTGCTATACAGATACGACACAGGTATGTGTTCATATTGCAAACAAGATCCCAACACTGCCTGTAGATAAGATTTGGTATTGATTCCCATTTTAGCCCCTCTTTTGATTGCTTATAACTTTGCAAAGCTGTAAGTGCTCATATGTGCTGTGTCTATGAATTTCAGTTTGGAGAATAAATTTGTTTTTGCAGGACTCAGCCAAAAACTGTTTGCAGAAAAGCTGGTGCTCTCACACAAGTTAAAACATTTGAGGGGCTGACAACTTCCAGTGCCCCAAGCAGGAGCATGAGAGAGCCAGAAAGCTCTGTTCATATGTGTCAAATTTCTGCCCAAATTGGAATTTGAAAATTCACTTGGCTTAGGATCAGTTGAGGTTTATTCAAATTTAGGTTTTTAATGCCTTGACTATTTCATAATATACAAACTCTGGTATGTGTGAGCAAACTGGGAGCCTGCAGGTAGGTGAAAACTGAGATGAAAGGAAGAGGTGAAGGAACAAAAATGGGACTGGATAGGAAAGGGTGCAATTTGCTGATGAGGTATGAACTAGATCCCGAAAAGATCCAGAGTCAGCAGGCCTGTGAAAGACTGAAATCCAGGGAGGGGAAAGAAGAGAGTCTGAAACTGAAGACTAGGATTGCCTGAAGGAAGGGATAAAAGTGGTCACACTTCCTGAGAAGCTTCACTTTCAACTTTGCCTTCCCCCCCATCATGAATTAAATATACAGCACAGCAACGGCACACAGATCTTTGGCCATCCCAGGAAAGCAATGGCCTTGTAGTACTGAAATAGTTTTCTTGTTTGGATTTTCTTTTTTCCTTTTAGCTAAAGAGCTGCATAGCTATTTCACTTTATCTTAAAAACAGAATTAGAAGAAAAAGTTACTCTTGCTGTTATCTTTCTCTTCCCAGCAATCCCCACCTCTGATGTGGAATGCTGCTCTCTGTTCCCTGTTCCTGTGCTTCCTTTCTCCTCTGCTAGATTTGTAGTCTGGCCATGTAATGGAGCATGTGACTTTTTATATCCTGAAAACTAATGCAGAGGTGTTAGAAATACTGTCATAATTGTTTGAAGAAAACTGCTAGCCTTTCCAGAAGGAGAGGGGAACAGCAGGAGGGTTCTTTTAATGTAAGTTTAATTATAATGGCCAAGTAGCTCAGCATCATCAGAGCATAAGTTACAGCTCCTTGTTTATCATACACCTGCCAGGAGAAATTTCAGATTCTTTAAGATATGTGTCTAATAACTGGTGTCAGTCCCTAAAGGCACAAGCCTTCTGCTCCATATCCTTTTCCACTTTAAATTGATCATTTTTTATTGAACTATGAAAATACATAGCAACAAATCCTCTAAAATTAATAACTTACACAATGAAGTAAGATTAATGAAATTCTTTATAAAACAGCTTAATCAGTGACAAGGCTAAATGCTGCAGTTCACAAGTTCTGAACTTGGAAATTCACAAAATAAATCACTTCTGTTTACTCACGCTGAGTTTATGCAATTCAGACAGTAACAGTAACCTTCAATGGACGTGCAAAGATTCAGCAGAAGAAGAACAAAGCCAACAGATGGTACCACATGTAATTCTTTAGCAGTGTTCGCTAACTTTTTTTTTTCATTAAATTATCTAATTTTGCATGGCCATTTGTGAATGCATCAACAATACTCAATTTAGTATGTGACACAATGTTTTTTCATGCCCATGAGTAGCAGGTCTAAAATTTTCAAGGCCAGTTTTAGCACAGCTATAATAACTTGAATGGAGTCTCAAAATATTTTATATCTGGAAGCTGGTTTTTTTTTCCTCTCTGCTTTTTCACTGACTATCAAGACTGTTGCAGAAACACCTCCCAGGCATGTCATTGTAGAATGTCTGGTGGGTGTGCAATGGTCTTCAGCTGTGCCTGTTGTTGTAGGAGTGCTGGGCAGCAGTTTTGAACTGTATTATTGACTGCGTGCCAACCTTCAAATCTAGTGCTAAACTTAAATGCTTGTTGTCAGTGGTACTATTCCCTTGAGTATCACATGCAGGATTAGGTATTACGTGCACAAAATTACGCAAATTGTATGGTTTCTGCAAAGCTGAGAGTAAGTGTTCTGGAACTATGCTCTGAGATTCTATGGTGGGCTTTGCTTAGTTTTAACACTACTCTAAATCACAAGGAACATCTTCTACCAAGATACCAGTGTAAGTCACAGCTTAAAAGACAGCCAGAAACAGGATCAGGCAAAACTCTCCAAAACAAATGACAGTTTTATAGTATTTTAATTATAGATCTGAGAAAGAAAAAAAGAGGTTGGAAGAGGATGATTCCTCCCACAGACCTTTTCTGGCAACACTATTCTCCTGGAGACCAGAGTACATAACAAAACCCAGGGTAGAGTTGTAAACTGGTTGCTTTTCTCTTCTTTTCTCTTCATCAGCACTTGCCAGGTTCTCCAGTTCCATTTCCTCAGGTTCAAAAATAAAGTATTGTCTCTAAATATAGAAATTAAATTTCATCTGTGGACAAGAAGAATCCTTCATCAGAGGTCATTGATGGAGTTGTAATGTCTCTTGAACAGTAAGAAAATATATGCAAAACTTCAGGTCTTTGTCTGCTGTACAATTCTGATGTTCACTTCCACATATGGTCTCTTGAAAACTTCTTTTCCATATAGTGTACTCACCTGCTGTATCCTTGAACACCTTATCCATTGGAATAAAATACTCTGGGTTTTCGTTGTGCTGCATTCATTATTTAAACATTGCAGTAGTAGTATATTCATTATCAAAGCAAGATATTCCTGGGACAATGTATTTAAACACAAATTAAACCACTAAAACCATTTTTGGACATCTAAATGAGATACTTACTTTCCAGGAGTGCAGAGGTAAAATGAAGTGGGTTTGAGCCTTCCTGGACATCGGGCCAATACTTTTATTTAGATATCTGAAAACTTTAAAAGGATCCTAAATTTGAATGAATCCAGTTGGTAGGGCTGGCCCCATATCTTTCTCCTGAAGCTGGAGAGATGTGGAAGATGAAATGGTGATACTCAGAGGATGGGAGAGAGAAATGCAACATCTTTCTGGTAATGTTACCGTTGCCTTTCCCTACCCATTGATATAATGAGTATATCACAAATACACTTTATTGTCTGTTCCCCAGGAAAAGAAACCCTAACATCAGCAGGGAGCCCTGGTGCCACAAGGCCACACTACTCAGCTGCCACTGGCCCATGTGGGAGGGGAACAAGAAGCCCAAGGAAAAATATAGCCATTTTGCACGAGTCAGAAGATCTGCAAACCTGAAGAGCACTTTGTTACCCTCCTAAACCAAACAGTATTTAGGAATAATAAACTTGAATTTACTGATGTGAACAGTCATTTGGGAAAAGAAACAGATGATTGCGTGGTAAATGTCACAAAAATCCCAAAGTTGTTCTCTGATGAAGTTTAGTAATGTAAGCTTCCCCTACTTAAATACAGACTGCCATTTAACAGGGCCAGTGCTGAGCTCTTGCTGAGCAGGACAACACTATCACAGTATTCCAGTACCAGTGGCAGTGCCTGGCAGGGGGCCAGGGGCTAACTGGACCCTTCTAGGATGATGCAGCCCATGCTGGTACAAGGACAAAGGGACCACTGGGATGAAGCAGCCTTCAACAGACCTGGGCCCGTGATACCTCTTTGGGACCCACTAACCCACCTGGGGCAGAGACATCGCAGACACTTGAACCTGATTCAGGCGGGCAACGAGAACTGTGCAAATATATTCCTCTGATTAGTACTGCTGGGCCCTTTCTGTGCCAGAGGTGAAAGGTGAAAAACCACGTTCTGAGGCTGAACTTGGTGACAGTGGGACAGCAGTTGCAAACCCAAGGCGTCTGGTGCCCCAAGGGCAGGGGCTGCTAGAGCCCTCCCATGCCCTGGATTTTTGACAGGGCTTTCAGAATGGGGAAGTGAAAATCTGAGGAGTGGTTGCAGGAAGAGAGGGGAGAAGTGAGAGGTGGAAAGAAAGAAATAATTGAAAGTGGTGAGGAGCATCAGTGGGAGCAGAAATCAGAGCAAAGCCTGTAAGAGGTGGAGTTGGAGGGGATGAAGCATTGCAGTGGAGAGACGGAAAAGGAAAGGAGTGGTCTGAGAGCCTGCGTGTCTCTCGTGGTGAACAACAGTGAATCTTAACAAGGCATTTTAGTTATTACAGGAGCGTGAGTTTAAGGATCAAGAGCAACTAACTGCTGTTTTACACAGGTAATAAGTTAACCTGGACAGCTGACACTGCTGTGCATTTTTCATGGGTAATGTGGTCAGGAAAATATCAGAGGCGTCAGTGCCAGGGGTCCTCAGGGAATATGCTGGAACTACTGAGTTGTGCCTGCACTCTCAGCACCTTACTCACTTGGAAAGTGGTAATGAGAAGACATTTACTTAAAGGCTGATATTTAAAATAACAACTACCAGTTTTACAAGCATTGACTTGTACCAGTTAATAACTGTGCCAGAAAAATGGAAGGTATTTTTAACAGCCAGCTCCTCAATCTGAAAGCCTTGACATGTGAACAAGCTACTCCTAGAATAACAAGTTACCAGAAGGTGATGGCTAAATTAAAAATTGCACCACTATGGCTTTAGAGCAGCTTAAAATAAATTTAATTAAATCAAGTAAAACCTCTATTTCTTCCAGTTTATCCAAAGGTCCTATAGACTTAATCTGAACTGTTTTAAAACCATATGAACCTTCTTTAAATACAAGCAAGAAATTCCTGTGGGTCAGCTGGGTCTTGTGTCTGCCAGTGGCAGAAGCACACAAATGAACCTATGAGATGCTCATGACCAGAGTGAAGTTGGGTAAATGGGAATGTTTTTCCTTATTAAGTAAGGTGCCTGTCTGTGTGCTTATTTGGGCTGGGAAGATGGCCCTCAGGAACCGGAAAATGAGATGGCATAGTAGCGGTGCAGAGATTTGCACGTGTCTGATCCCTCTTTCTGTATACTGACAGCTTTTAGGTGGCAGCCATATTAAAAATAGACAGATCTTTTGCATAGTAAAAAAGCAGTAACAGAGAGTTGGAGAAAATAGTCTTTTTTTTCATTTTGTTGTCTTTTTCACACATAGCATTTTCTGTGACTGTTTAAGTCTGTCAGCAAAACCAAACTCTCCTTATTAAAAATATGTGTGTTTCTGAAGGGAAACACGTATCCAATATAACCTTCATTATGATGCTTCTAATTAACCAATCTGCTTCACAATAAAGTATCTAGCTGTCATCAAAATCAACACTTTTCAGTTATTAATAGATTAAGGAAAGAATGTTAATTCTTCTAGCTCCATTTCATTTGGTCTCATTACTTCACAAGCCAGATGGTTGCAGGGCCAGACCTGTCAGCAGGCACCAGGAGGAAGAACACACTTGCCGAGTGGCAAGCTGCAACACACACAGTATTTGAAAACCTGCACTCTGGGGCAGCTGCTTATAGTTCCTGGGAATTATTGTGCAGAGAGAAAAAGAAATCATGATTTGATGTAATTTGGTATTATTTTTCTCACCTTTCCCTCTATGGTATCCAACATCATCTCCAAAATAGCAATGTAGTATGCGTCCAGCTGTGAAGGAGGTAGCTCTCTGTTCATTTTAGGTAGCCAACTAATTGCCTTTTTCCTTATGGTAATGGGTTTTTTGGTCTCTTCTGAATTGGCTAAGGTGATGCCAAGTTGGAAGAAATGTTGCCATCTACAGCCAATTTGCTAGAGTCTTTCTTCCTGCAGTATAAGTCTTAGGACTAAGAGAAAAGCGCTTTGTCTTGCTGATCAATCAAAATTTATGGTGCGTTTCCAGGCTCACATGGCAGTCAAATCCAGAAAGAGAAGTTCACCTCCATTTACAGCCCAGGTAAAATGGCTCTCATGCTGAAATTTTAAGAGGGTTTTTTTTCTCCTCCTTTAAATAAATTAAAGAATTCAAGGTTTTGAAAGTTAATCACCAGTAAAACTTCAGGAAAAAAAATCCCATCTGTTTTTTCATAAAATCTCTCCAAGATTTTATTTTTAATCAGAAAAACAAGAAAAATTTCAATTTGACCTGAAACTAAAATTTGAAAAAGATTTTCTCAGGTTCTGTTTTGTCTTCTTGAAACAATACAGGAAAGGTAGTTCAGGACAATACAAGGCTGAGTCAGGTTATCTTTCCATAATAAGGCAGAATCAGACATACCAAGGCCGTTCTGGAAATATGTTCTTGAAACATTCCATTGGGAATTCTGCCGTTTCTCTGAGTAGCCTGTAACAGTACTTTTCTATTGTTAGAATTAGCAAGGTTTTCCTAAAGTCAAACCTAAACCTTCTTTGCCGCAAATTAAGCCAAAGTCATCTTGTCTTTCCCTATGCTGAACAATGGATTATTTATTCCTTTAGCATCCATTTTGTGTAAGACTATTAATGTTTCCCTACCTTGAATGCCATTTTCTGTGTATTAAAAGGATGTCTTTCTTACAGCAAGCTCAGATTTTCTAAGTTTATTTCCATTCTTGGTCCTCTGTCTGTCCTCAATGATGTTTTCTACTCTCCCCAGCTTACTAGTGTATCCATGACTGATTTTTTCATCTTGTTCACAGCTGAAAAGCAAAACTAATTTAAAGTAAGCTGGAATGTTTATCTCAGAAAAAAAAAAAAGGAAAATTATGAACATTTTCCACAAAAAGTAATGTTCCACTTTTTTATAGAAAATGGCCTTAGATTAAAATATTTTACTACCCCAAAAACACTATCTCATCAACTCCCAAAGTGTAAATGTAGAAATGGTAATTTTTGTAAAACATTACAGTGAAAAGGCTCTGAATGGAAGCAGAGCACAAATATACTACGGCACAGGGAGACCTGTGAAGAAAATGTATCTCTGTTTATCCACCTTTTGTTGCCTCTTGTTTTGCTGTGGGGAGGCCAAGCTGCAATTTCCTTGTCCATTTTAGATGGGATGAAGAGGATGATGCAGGCAGGCCCCTCCCAGCCCCATCCCACCATAGCTTGCAGCCCAGAGAGGGAGCAGCCACAGCAAGTTGGTGAATTGGTAATAGTAGTGTTAAGACTAATGGCAGACAGAGATTAAAAACTATCTGATAGCTCTAATTACGGAGTTTAAATTATAGTGTTTAAATATAAAAGGCTTTCGCACAAACTCATGCGTATGATAGCCATATCAATTAGATATTGCAGAAGACCTAGATTAATAGTAATAGAGGCCATTTTAGAAAGGCCAGCTAAAACTACTCAGAAATTAATTGTCAGAGGAAGAATAGAGGCTTTGATGGGAAATTTATCAGAAAAAAATATCTTGTCCTTCATCTGAATAATACCAAGGAAGGGGAAGCAAGTAGCAATATCAGAATGGTAATCTGGCAAGAAAAAGATAATAAATCCCATAGTTTTTAGGAAACAAAATGATCTTCAGCTGGTACCACACATAGCAAAAATGAACTATTTTTCCATTGTGCACAAAAAGGCATTGCTCCTGCAACTTTGTTTTGGCCTTCACCAAACTGTTTTCTCATCAGAGCAGAAGAAAACAAGTTTAAGACCTCGACTGCTAAAAAACTTGTAAAAGTTGAATTTATTTCACTTATACACTTTCTTGGTGAAGAGTCTGTATATACAGAGAGGATAGATCAGCAAATGCAAGCAAGGTCAGACCTTCTCTAGACTTCCCCATCTTTGCCACAGGGTCATAGGCCTGAAAGGTTCTGGGGGGATCTTATAGTCTGCTCATCATCCTCAAGGCAAAATCAGTGATAACCAGGACTCTTCTGAGAAAAGCTATTTTAATCTGTTCTTTAATCTTTAATCTGGAGTTCTTAGAGAACTCTAATAGTGGAGGTGTTGCAGATTTCCTTGCCAATTAATTCTTGTCCATTTTTTAGTACACACATATGAGATATATATATTAACATGTTATAAAACTTTCTTGCAGCAATTCAGGTCCATTATTTCTTTTTCTATTTAATCCTGCATAGATTCCTCCCATCCTCGCTGCAGTTGTGCTGAGGATTGTTATCATTAATTCTCTCATTGTCTTGTTTAGACAGTCCCTGTTCATTTGTTCTTGCCTCATACATCACTTTTTCTAGAGGCTGATCATCCTTGACGCTCAACTTGTGATCCATGTCTCACATTAGCTTGAACTTCTTCTTCTCAGGGATGCATTTATCTGAAGTGCAAGGCATGGCGGTGAGGCTAGTTCAGTCAGGGCTTTTGTCTCCAAAGATCTGAGATATGTCTAACATTAGGATAAACCAAATTCCTCCCCTGAAGCAAGTTGCTTGTCCTCTAAATGCCTCATTTCCTTAAAATTTCATAACATTACTTGCCTTTGCTCCTACGTGATAAGCTAAGAAGAAAACCATTAACAAAAGCAGAATGTCTGTTGATCTTGGAGGTCCCTTCCAACCCAGCTGATTCTATGATTCTATGATTCTATTTACTATACAACAATATAAATGCTAAAACTACTAGTAGTATGGTATCAGATAGGTTAGGATAGTGCACTTTATTGAAGCAATTATTGAAACAATTATATTGAAGCTAGCAAAAAAGAATTATTAAGTAGAGATATGATGTAACTCACCCATACCAATGCTCATGGGGAGATCTCTTTCTCTCAGCCTCCAGGAGTATCCTTGGTGGGCGTCCCCCAAGGGAGGAATTTCCACACATACATGCCAAGAAGGGTTATGGTAGAAGAACCTGACTATGAGAGGGGACTGGACTTTTATAAAGTGATTGGCTGCTAGTCACAGATCTACAAGCCAGCTGAGTAGCTTATCTGTCAAACCGTGTTGCAATAGCAGGATGTGTATTCAAAGTCAGGTGAACCAGGATGGTCTTAGCATAGTTTAGCACCAAGACAGCACCCTAGCCCAGCAGCTGATAGCTTGCATTGTATTAGATTTTAGGTCTTATCAGGGGTAGGCTCTCCTGTTACAGTTAGATCTCCCAAATAAAATGGGGGGGGAGGGGAAACTAAAGGATTCATATAATTAAAAATAAAAGGAGTTAGCTACTGTGCATTAAGAGTGATTAAAGATAGACTGGGTATGGCCTAAAGATTGATAAATATGAGTCCTTAATTTTCAATAATTATATACTAAAAGTCTTTCCAACATTTTAAAAAAATAAATTGTAGAAAAAGATTTTTGAGACACTCATAAAAGCAGGGATTATTATCAAAGGACTGGAGACTAGCAAATATGGTAACTATTTTTAGGAAAAGGAGGACAGAAGAAACGTAATCCTCACAATTACACTATAGTTCATGGTCATCCCCAGAGTAGGAGAGATGAGAACAAAGTATGAGAATGGTGTTATCAAAGACTCAGAGATAAACAGATGAGGATTTATCAGGCCAGGAGAGAGAAATTAAGGGACTCTGTGTCCTCTATCCCTGCAGCACTGGCTGGTGTTACATAAGTGGTACAATCACTGGAAGGATGGTAGTCAGTGGTGGACAAGCTCTCACGTAACTGTGCAAAGGCGCCATTCAGAGCATTGATATTTCCAGTTTCTTTCTGTAGGAAGAAGATTGGATAAAATTCAGGATAATATTCCCAATTTTTTTCTGATATCCTAAAAGTATCTACTGTCAGAATAACCCAGTATCTTCCCTTGACAACTTGTTTTTCCATGGCAGGTGGCAGCAATTTCTGTGCAGGAGCAATGACCGAACAAATGGCAGATATGGAGAAAGGCTGCTGGGGAGACAGCTAGGAATTAAAAACCTGAGACCTGAATCATTTGATTTACAAAGTCTCTCAACATGTAGGCTGGCATGATCACTCCATGGATGCAACACGGAATGACGGAAGGAAGGACAGACGGATGGAAGGAAAAGAGCTGTTCAAGTTAACAGACTTATATTAATCTATGAAGAATATTGATCTGAGGACAAAATTAGGCTGGACACTAGTGGGGTCTCCTACCATAAGAAAAATTATGTTCTTGAATTGCCTTCCTGCAGAAAAACTGGGAACAGAAAAATCACCTAAGTCATTCTAAGATGAAACAAGATAATTTTATGAAAAGAATTACATGATATGACTGACTGAGATAGCAGTAAGGAAGACTTTATAATTAAGGAGGACACTTCCAAACCTTCTCTCCTGTTTCTATGTGGATCAACATTCACTTTGTGTACTAATCAAACATTTTAATTTCTAATAGCAACAAGATGAGAACAACAAAATGTCTAAATAACTCTGAAGGTTCTTATAAACAGCCCAAGGCTTTTCCACAGAAAACTGTGAAGAAAAATCAATCTAGTCACCCTTCCCTTCCTTCAGGCTACTGGATAGTCATGGAATTTGCACCTTTGCTACTTAATATACTTATTTCAAATGCAGCCCATATGTGACTTGCAAATTAGTAATTAACAGTAACAGCCTGACAACTCTAAAATGCAGTGCTAAGTTTCCACAGCTGTGCAAGTGTGTTCCAGCTTGTGGCCTCCAGATCCAACCCTCTGGCATCTAGAGTGCAGAGGGTCCTGGAGCTCAGTGTAATTCTCTCCTTTTCTGCTCGTATGAGTTTCCTACTAAGTGTACTGCCTTGCTATGGTTAGAAGGTGCCACGGTCCGCGGGGGAAAGGGAATTGGGACGCGGCACTGCAATGAGGGTCCGGACACAGGTGAAGGTTGATGGAGCAATGCCAGTTTATTGAGGGAGAACAGGGACTTAAATAGGGTGAGTCTGAGGGGAGGATTCAGAACCGGGGAGGAGCTTGGGACTGACAACCCAGGGAGAATCAGGATTGGGGGATAAGGGAGAGGTAGGTGTAACTCTGGGGTATCTAGGGGAAAGGGCCAATGAGAGCTCACTCTGCACTGCGGCAAATCTCAGCCAATCAGTGTCAGAGGAGCGGGAATGCAGGGGAGAACAGGGGAGTAAACAACTTTAGGCGGGAAAGTCTGAGGGAGAAGAAGGGCTAATATGGGAGCACATCAAAATTTCATAAAAAACCAGTAGCAAACAGGGGTACAACAGTAAAAACACACAACACAATAAAAACTGGGGAATAACAGTCTATCTGTGGTGAAGAGTCTATCCGGTATATTCAGAGTCCATAGTCCATTTAATTTCCGTAGAGTTCTCTCCATGCCTTGTACCTTTCCCAGTCAGACTCTTGTTTCTCCACAAGAAGGGGCATGTGACTAAAGAGGTTAGGGAGAGCTATGTGTCCCAGTTTAAATTTATATGATGATAGAAAGGCAGGATAATCTGGCTCTGGAGGAATTTTATGGATCTCATGCATTGCGTACCTTCTCTTTGACCAAGTTTCCTCAGATGACTCTGTATACTGAGTGTGGAAATCATCATCCCAGCTTACTGGATAAGGGCTTGAGAAAGTACACACCTGTGATCATAGGAAGGGGGCTTTTTTAGTTCAAGAGGGTAAATATGACATGTAGTTGAGTTTCATGTACACAGGTGTCTCAGTAGTAGGCAGAAATGTTTGCTTTGCCAATAAATGCCCATTATTTAATTCTATATTAAAATATAATGAGAATAAAATGAAAGATAAAATCTAAGCTCCAGAAGGTAGCAGGAGATTGAATATTTATAGGAAAATATTAAATAATTAAAATCTAAATTTCTAAATTTCCTTAAAGAAAACTTTTTACAAAACCCAGACTGTCGCAAAGTCTAGATTACCTATGTAAACTCACTAAAGCTTAAACTATGACTTTTCCCAGGCTGATTACAACTCTGTTACCCTTCAGTTCTGCCAGGACCATTTGACCAAAATGTTCTTAGAAAAGGGATCTCTCCGACTTTTTCTGGGGAAAATCAAAGCAGGATGAAAACCTTTAGAAATTCAGTGTTAAGTCCTTGGAAGTTACTTGTCCTTTCCTGTTGTTTTCACATGATTATGAGCAGCTGCTGCAGTCTGAGCCCTGGTGGACTGGGAGCATTGGAAAGCTGCGGGGCATCACTGAAAATAGGTTTAGGCAGCCCTGTAGAGAACCCTGGAGCTGGAGAGTGAGGGCTGATTGCTTTACTCTGGCATAGCCTCCTTAAATAAACAGATTTTTTCTTTCCATCTCCTGCTCCTAAATTTGCTACCCGGGAGTCCCTCAGGATGCTCACTGGTGACAGACAAGTGCGTCCACCCTGAACGTTCTCCCCCAGGGCACTGGCACAGCCCAGAGTTCTTCAGCAAACTCAGCTCTGCTATTCAGAGTTGTTTTCCTTTCCTACAAAGGTTGACTGGGAAACTTAATAACTTGCCTGAGACAGAGTAGGATTCCCAGTCTTTCTTACCTGAGTTAATGCCAGCATGCCTGATAATATGGGATAAGCTCAACTGCAAATCAGGTGTTTTTCCAAGCTAAAGAAAACTAAAAGATTTCAAAGATATTGCATGCAGGTTTATAGGAGAAAGTCCTTTCTGCACTTGCCTTTCAGCTTTTAAATCCTTCATCCATTCCCTAACCCATCTTCTTATTTTGTGATCTGAGAGAAACAAAAGGGACTAGAGCAGTTCTTTCCTTATATCTCATCTCAGTTCCCTTTTCTTCAAACCACAGAAAACAATAAGAAGGATAACACAAGAAGGATAGCACAAGAAGTATTTTTCATTCGTTTTGTAAATTTGCTTCAAACACGTGATGCACTTTGCTGAGAGCACAAGACGTTGTCTCTGACACGAATGGGTTAAGATGAGGGAAAGAAAGAAATAAAACACTCTATTAACAAGAGGAAAAGACATAAAATGTAACTGAAAGGAACTAGCTGACAAGAGCATGTGACTCGATAACTACCAAGTTTGGTAAAGATTTGTCTTTTTGGTAGTTGCGAAAATCAGGTCAAGTTCTGTGCTCTTTAATCTGCCTCAGCAACTCAGTCACCACCAGCTCCATACAATACTGGTGGGATCCTTATCAAGCTACTTTGACTTATTCTGAGATGTTTTCTTGTGCTGTTTAAGCAGGCACGTATTTCAGATGGGCCCACAGAGACAAAAATGCAGGAAAAATCAAAAATGTTCATTTGCAAAAGGTTAAAACAGCGCCCTAGTAGTAGAGCACATTTTAAATAGTTTTAAGTATTGATCTAAAATGCTTGGGCATGGGTTATTAGCAGGGCTGACTGGGTTGTGCTTCTACAAGAACTTCCTCACAGATCATTGCTTACTTAATGGTTTCATCCATGATTACACACAAAACCATTGCTAAAAACACTGGCATTGACACAAATGCCAGCAGAATGGTAAAGAGCAATGAGACAGAACAGACAGGTATTTTAATTAATGACAGAATACACAGAGCCATATATGTGAAACAAAGCCAGATGGTGAAGGAGAGATGGGAACGTAAGACTTCCTGGTAAGGCTATAACTTTACATGCTGATCCAGGCTGTCTTGTACAAGCATTCATCTGTAACTTCCAATCTCTGGTTTTTGCAATGCAGGGGCACAGCTTCAGAGGAACACCATTTCAGATTAGACAAACTGGTCAGAAGAGCAATTTCTAAAAAAAAAAAAAAAAAAAAGGAAAAATTGGATTTGAACCTACCATAATGGCCAGAGGTTAATCATTTGCTTCCCATGAAAGTGTCTGAGCACCAGTCTGTTCTGGAAGAGACAGGTACCTTCTCCTCCAGATTTAACTTGTGGACCTTTATTTTGGGTCCCAAGCCAGAAATATGCTGAGTCAGAAAGGTCAAATATCTCCTTTTAAAGAGGTGACAGTTACTAAAATGAGAGTCTTGATTTTGCTTTTGAACCTAATATCAGTAAGGATAACCACGAAAGTCTGCATTTAGTTCTGATATCCACATACTTACAGGCTAGTTTGAAGGAGAACACAGAGGAATGATACAGCAATTCAAAAGCTAGAGAAAACACTTGCAGAACATCTTTGCACCCAGCTACCAGCCAGGAAACTAAGGTACATTGACTATAATGTATATTTTTGCAAAGAGATGATGCCACATATCAAAAGATTGCTTAAAACCTAGAATCTCCTTTTCTGCTCTGTCAGTTTATAAAGTAAATGTGATGTTATAAACTACAAGTAAATGTAATGTTCTAATGTAATTTTTTCAGGACACTAGCATTAGTAGAGCTGCAAAATTTTCATACCTCTTCGGGCTCTACAACCCTTTTCTGACCAATACTATTCACTTCTTATTGGCCATTTGCATGGGTTTGAAGTTGGTAGTTGAAGTCTTTCCATTCCTACCTTTTTCAGGAAGGACTTTTACTTGCTTGAAGTGGCTGATGCTGCCCCATAACTTACTCTCAAGGACATTTAATGGTAGTATGAGCTAATGTATATACGTAATACTTCCAGAAGTTTCTCTGATGTGTACCACAGAAGCACAGAGAACATTTTGTATATGGCAAAGTGTGGCCACTTTGCCTTAGACCAGCACTCTGCTAGCCCTAAATAACTGTCAGAAAGCCTTTTGTCTTTTCTTCTGACACTAGCATGCTCTTGTTTTTATCCACATTTTCTGCCAAAATGCTTTCAGGAAATATGAGTGTCTGTATCTTGTGACCCCCTCTAGTTTCACACAAACTGAATCATGCTGTACAGTTCAGCTGAGTAATAAAATATAATCTGATTGGCAGGAGGTATTAAAGCAGGCCACATCATTACAGATCCTCTTTTAACCCAGTTTAACAAGTTGCTCCCGAGAAGTTATTTATTCTAGCTGTCAACATCTTGTTGTTGAGATGACAGCGATCAAATCTCTGTTAGATCCTAATCTTATTCTTCTTACTCCACCTTCAAGTGTCTGAGAGCCTCATATAAGCAATATCACTTTTTGTCAGCAAAATGATTTGTTTGACACTGATCGTTTCCTAAAAGCTACAACAAAGTATTTTTTTAATATCTATAACAATTATTAGCATGAGATAGGGATGGAATAAATAGCAGGCAATGGTGAATCATGGACCACTGAAAGCCTGAATTGTTGCTATGTTGAGCACACTGATCCATATACAAAACAAGAATGTATTTCACAATTATGGAAACTTAGCAATGCATTCCCAGGTGCATAGATGTCACAGCAGAAAATTATTAGTCAGAGACTGATGTTCTTGTAGTGTCCTGGGGACATCTCACTAGCTAGCAGAGTGCCAGACCCATCTCTGTTATGAAGTTATAAGAGTTCTTTTATTATGACTCTTGATGCTAGGAACTGGGGAGGGAAAAGCTATATATTATTTGTCAGGCAGACTCCACCTCAACTTGAACAGTCCTCTGACTTAGGAAACTCTAGTCCCTAAACGATGTGTTCTATTCTGATTTTGTATTCTCCAGTCCCCCAGTCCTAAGAACTCCTGCAACTCTATCATGCCATGCATTATACTGGACAGTGAAATTCCTTGGAAATTCATTTAATGTATTTGCAGACTACTTTACAAGAAGGTTTTAAAACATAATTAAAGCTTAAAAATATGTGGAGCTTTCCTGAAAGTAAAATTTAGTATGTTATTTGGAATTTGTGAATTTTTTTTTTTATTCTTGGAAGCTTAATATTTTAGGCCTAAAAAACATTTGAAGGAAAACATACTACCTACTGAGTTCAAACATGTTCATTTAATATGTTACCTGTCTCTTGGGCCATTCGTGAATGCTAGCACATCTCATTCTTTCAAAGGAGTCTGAAAGCACATTCACTTTCAAGTGTGGGTACTTGAAGGTAATAAGTCTCATCTGACTCATCTGAGATCACCAAGGCATGTCCTTCTAGTGAAAAAATTTTAAAGTCAATGCACAGTATATTTACGTCAGAATGGACCCAGCTGGTGTTTTTGAAGGTGTTCACAAAAGTGTGAAAGTATTGCAACTGGTGGAAAGAGAGCCAACCTAATTAGCCCTGGATCTAATTGACTGGGCAGGAGGGTTGTTCTGCTGGGGGATAGGAAAGCTCTGTAGAGGGATTTGGGCAGGCTGGATCACTGAGCTGAGGCGAAGTGCTGGGTCACGCCCTTGTGTCACAACAACTGCATTCAGCGCTACAGGCTGGGGTAAGAGTGGCTGGAAAGCCTCCCAGTGGAAAAGGACCTCAGGGTGCTGGTCAACAGCAGCTGAACATGAGCCAGCAGTGTGCCCAGGTGGCCAAGAAAGCCAATGGCATCCTAGCCTATATCAGGAGTAGTGTGGCCAGCAGGACCAGAGCAGTGATTTTCCCCCTGTACTCAGCACTAGTGAGGCCACACCCTGAATCCTGTGTCCAGTTTTGGACACCTGACTACAAGAAAACCATTGAGGTGCAGAAGTATGTCCAAAGTTGGTGAAAGGTGTGGAGCACAAGTCTGATGAAGAGCAGCTGAGGGACATGGGGATGTTTAGTCGGAGTCTTGGGGGTAACTTGTTGCTCTCTACACGTACCTGAAAGGAGGTTGTAGCAAGGTGGGGGTCGATCCCTTCTCCCAAGTGACAGAACAAGAGGAAACAGCCTCAAGTTGCACCAGAGGAGGTTCAGATTGGATATTATGAAAAATGTTTTCACAGAAAAGGTTGTAAAGCATTGGAACAGGCTGCCCAGGGAAACATTTGAGCCACCACCTCTGGACGTATTTAAGACATGTAGATGTGGCACTGAGGGAATCGTTTACCCATGGACTTGCCAGTGCTGGGTTAACAAGTGGACTCGATCTTAAGCGTCTTTTCCAACCTAAATGATTCTGTGATTCTATTTTTATTATGCTGAATCATTGCTTTTATTTTGGGATCTTATATTTTAGAGACTAGCATTTTTGTGCATAAAAGGAAGATATGTTACTTTCTGACACCCTTTGCATAGGTTGGTTTTCTGCAGTGATTTTAATGAAGTATGTATTTCATACATATAAGAAAAAATCTGTATCACACCTCAAGTCCCTCTTATCTCCTCCTCATTACAGCAGAGATTCTTATATTTTTTACATTATTTTTCTCTCTCATCAATGAATCAATTTGGCTTCATATTTTGATATAGTTATTTATGAAAGTGAAAAGCCTTGAAATTCATACTAAAACATTGATGTTTATATTTTGTTGGCTGGCTTTCTTTGCAATTTCATTGCAGATTTTATATAATTAAAAAAACAGTACTTCTACATTAGTTTGTACACAAAACAAGAAGAAAGCCTGCTTTTTTCCCCCATAGGAATATTTTTGAGAAATATATTGATTTCTCTCTTTGTTGGAACTACAGATGTAAGCTATGTGGAGCTTTTCATGGTGTGTATCTATTTCTGGCGTTCCTGCAGAAATTTCTGCATTTCAGAGCAACACATTTCTTTCTGTCTAAATGGGTGAAGGAGACATTAAGATAGGAAGCTGCTTGTGAAATGCTGTAGAATTAAAAAAATTCTCTTAAAGCAAAATGACTAACAAAGGTTACTTCCCATGGCTTTGGCTTACATTTGAATTCTGTGGTGTCCAGTAATGCTCAAATCTGGATATACTACTTTGTAGAAGACTTCCCTGAAAGCAAGCCGTGAAGCAGGTACAATGGGAACTGCCCAGCTGCTCCTACTGGACTGAGTGCCCATGCTCCAGAAATGCGTGTCCCAGGCAGGAAACTGGAATGACACACTCTTGGGAAAAGAGATTCTGGACCCATTCAGTGAGATAATGGGTTGGTTTGAGACAGTGGACGGGTTTGAAACGGGTGCTCAACATCATTCCTTCACTGCAAAGTTTTTGATCATGACAGGATGTGATTCCGTGACAGGAATTCTCCAGATGGGAATTTCTTGCAGTGCTGGAGATTTTCCCCAGGCAACAATTTGTATGCTCAGATGTGTTGATTAGTATCCTGACTGGAATGTCCTAGAGATGCCCAGGCTGTTTCTGCTGTAGAACTGATATGTGTGCGTAGATAAGACACTTGAAAATAGTGGAAATTGTTCCTGCAGCTACAGAAATAGTCAAAAGACCCATTTTTTAATATGTAGTTAAGATATTTAAGAGTTGTTTTGTATGTAGTTAAGATAATTATGTGCTGGAGGTGGTCATGTAGGACAATGAGCCAACGAGGCTAGAACTGAGCAAAGCAGCAGCTCTGGGAATTAAGAAAACTGAGCCACAGTCCTCCCAGTGACACTCAGTGACAGGACAAGGGGCAATAGGCACAAACCGAAATATGAGAAATTCTGCTTAAACATAAGAAAAAATGTTTTTTTACTTTGCAGGTGGTCAAACACTGGCACAGGCTGCTCAGAAAAGTATACCATCTTCATCCTTGGAGATATTAAAAATTTGACTGGACATGGCCCTGAGCAACCTGCTGTAATTAACTCTGCTCTGAGCAGGAGGTTGGACTAGTCTATCTCCAGAAGTGCCTTCCCATAATTCTGTGATTCTGTGGAAATTATTCCAATTCATAGCATCTATGCTAAGTCTAGTAAATTTTTTTACATCTTTTGTTTCTTTTTATAGTTTTTCCTTAATCTTAAGGAATGTGCCGTATCTGTAGAATAACATTTCAAGAAAATTTTCTAATTTCAAAGATTTTATAATCCTCCTAAACTGACCTTCCCATAAAAATTTTCATAAATAATGAACCTGACAAAATTGTCTAATATTTAAGAAATTGGCTTCCTGTTACAAAAAAAAGTATGTAACTTGGTCTTTTGCTTGAGAATCTGAATGTATCTAAATATGAGAGTCTTGTATCTGAACAATTACACTATACAAGTTAATCTTATATAATCTTTGTACAGGGCTTTATCTTGAAACCCTTGCTCAGGTAATAGAAATTTTCTCTAACTAAAGATCAAGAGGAAAGTACTTTGAAGATATATTGCTACATTATGTAAATTTAAAAAATTTACTGTGCATTTGGAGCATACTCTGACCTAATTCTTGCCTACAAGTACACCATGAACATACTGAAAAAATGGAAAGTTTATCTTTTGATCTCCAACTCTGCCTAATTAGGACAAAAGACTTGTTTTCAGTAGTAAAAACAAAATATTCCATAGGAGAAAATTGGGGTTTGTTTTACTTTCTTGTGTGAAGTTAAACCTGTAGAATACCACTGCAAGAAGGTTAAAATCATAGAATCATGATTTGGGTTGGGAGGGACCATCTATTTCCAACCCCTACTACCATGGAGAGGGACACCTGTCATTAGACCATGTTGCTTAAATCCCCATCCAACCTGGATTGAAACACTTTCAAGGATGGGGAAGCCAAAACTTCTCTGGACAACCTGTTCCAGTGTCTTGCTACCCTCACTCTAAGCCTACCTTCTTTCACTTTAAAGACGTTCCTTCCTTGTCCTGTCACTACAAACCCTTGTAAATAGTCCCTCTCCAGCTCTCTTGTAGACTCACTTCAGATACTGGAAAGTACTCTAAGATGTTCCTGGAGTCTTCTCTTCTCCAGACTAAACAACCCAAACTATCTCAATCTGTGTTCATAGGAAAGGATGATCACGTTCATGGCCCTCCTCTGGACTCACTCCAGCCTGTCCATGTCCTTCTTATTTTGGGGGCCCCAGAGCTGGATGCAGTACTTCAGGTGGGGTCTCATGAGAGCAGAGTAGAGGGGCAGAATCACCTCCCATGACCTGCTGGCCATGATTCTATTGATGCAGCCCGGGATACGTTGGATTGGTGGTTCATGGGAAACTTCTCATCCGTCTACACCCTCAAGTCTTTCTCCGCAGGCCTGTTCCCAGTCCATTCTCCATACAGCTTGTATTTCTGCTTGAGAATGCCCTGACCCACATGCAGGACCTTGCCTTTGGCCTTGTTGAACCTCACAAGGTTCTCACAGGCACACCTCTCAAGCCTGTGAAGGTCCCTCTGGATGGCATACCTTTCCTCCAGTGTGTCAACCACACCAAACAGCTTAGTGTGACTGGCAAACTTGCTGAGGGTACACTTGATCCCACTGCCTATGTCACTGACAAAGGTATTAAACAGTGTCAATCCCAATACTGAACCCTGAGGCAATGTCTCCAGTTAGACATTGAGTCATTGGCCACAAGTGTTTGAGTGTGACCATCCAGCCAACTCCCTATCTACTGTTATGCCTGGCTGTGCGGTCTCTCCAGCAGATATCAGGGTGGTGGGAGATCTCCATGAGGACCACGGCTTGTGAATGCAAGGCTGCTGCAATCAGTCTATAGAGGGCCTTGTTCACTGGGTCTTCCTGGTCCGGTATCCTCTGGCATGCTCCAGATGAGGCTGACTTACTGGTTGGAGTGTTTGGAATGGCTTTGCGATGCTTTTCAGGAGCTCTCCTGCTGACGTGTGATGCCTCTTCAGGCTCTCTGGGCATCACAGTGGTAAGAATGGGATGGACTGAGGTTCCCCTCCCCTGGCAACTTTAGTTTAATGTCCTCCCCACCAGCCTATGACCAAAGATGCTCTTCCCCTTCTCTGACAGATGGACCCCACCAGCCCCCAGGAGACGGAGTTTCTCAATGCGAGACCCATGATCTGAAGTAGCTGAACCCCTTGGCTGTGGCACCAGAGGTAGCTACCTGTTGATTTTTCACATTCAACTGTCCCTTTTAAACTCCTTCCCTTTGACCAGGAGGATTGATGAAAAAACTATCTGCACTCCAGAGTCCCTTACCACTCCTCCCACTGCTCTGTAATCCTTGATATTCCTTAGGCTGCTCCGGGCTGTATCACTGGTGCCCAAGTGTAACAACAGCAGCACATGATAGCATTACGACCCGCCCCAGAAAAGGGAGGGGGGGGTAGCCCAGGTTCTTATCAATAATTCCCTTGGGGTAGGTTAGAGTGAAACGACACTAAATAATCGGTGTTTGAAAACATATATAGGTAAGGTTTATTTTAACAATTTTGTTTAAATAGGTATGTTAGCATTTTGGGTGTTATCATCTATATCATCTATACCAATATGGCATAGAGATAACCTTTGGGGAAAATGCATAAGGGAGAGAAAGAAAGACAGGATAAGGGTAAGGGAGAGTAAGGGAAGAAAAGATGAGAGTGGAAAGATGTATACAGTCACTGCCCACGGGGTCGTGATGAAACTTGGCAGTTGCAGCTTCCATGTCTGTCAGTTGAAGTGGTGGCCTTGATCCATTGAGGGTGAAGGAGGGAAGCCCCCACACGCAAAGAAGTTATGAGTTATTATATCCATGGATAGTGTCACAGGCCATGCCACAAGCCTCCAACATCTCCTGGGCCTGCACAGAGTTCCTGTGTGGGGTCTGGTAAAAGGGTTTTTCCCGCCTTTCAAGATTGGCAGAGGGGGGGATGGGCTTTGATGGGCCATCAGAGGTATAAAGCAAAAGTCCTGCAGAAGCCTGCAAAAGTCCCTTGACAATCCTAGAATGCATAAATCATTAACTGTTTCAGTCTCTGACAAATAGTCAGTGGACTGTAAGAGGCCTGGTAGTCTCTTGGTGGCATCCCTGATACAAGCACCTGGTAAGCAGCACACCTCTCTAGAGCGCCCATCAGGTTGACAAATAGGTGTCTCTGTACCTCTCAGAAGAGAGTTGCCTCCTATCATCACCCTTCACCTTTTCTTAGTTGCTCTGGTTGTTCTATGAGGAGCAGATTGGGCTGCCTTACTCAGCTCCAGCATCTCTCCTGATGTGTGTTAAATTAAAATTAGATTCTTTTATGTCAAAAGACTCTCAGAACAGCATCTTTGTGATATTGTACTCAATGGAAGACAAAAAAACAATATTCCTAGTACTAGAAAAATAGGGCTTAGAGTTTCTGTCTTTGAACCACAGCAAAGTATTTGACTAAAATTCCAGTGGAGCAAATAATGCATCAATAATGTTTGCAATGCTTCCTTAGGTTACTTATGCAAAACAAACAAAAGATTTACTTAAGGTTGGCATAACTGTTCTCCCCATTAGTTTTGATCAATTGCTTTGTGGTCATGTTCATTAGACAGCCTAATCTGAACTGCAATTAGATTTTATCCTTTTAAAAGACAAAGCAGAATCCCAAGTCATTAATTAAAGGATTTGACTACAGTTGGTTACAAGATGGATGTTGCTTACCCTTTAGTGATGACTCAACTCAGCAAAACAGAGCACTTTAGTTTTAAGTGGCAAATATACTCTAGCACTAATTGAATGCAAACTTTTGCTCTGGTACAGCTGGAGAAAAGGCTGTGTAGATTCTTGAAGACATGAACTGCTAATGAGAACTGTGTGAATAAACTAGATTTACATAGGGCAAACTGCAAGTATGAGGAAAATGTTTAAAATAGGGGAGAGTGATTAATATACATTCCTGTATCATCTATCTGTTTTATTATTTCTCTCAGACACTGAAAACCATTAAATATTTACTTTTCAAACCCACTGTATCTAATGCTGCAGTATCCCAATGGCAAAAACCAATTTATAATACCCAAGAAATCAAAAAGCTCATTACTTTCTTACTGATAATACTCCATGGGTGTTCCCCACTTCTTGCTTTGTGGTAGGCTGCTCCCTCATACTGTCCAAAGTGTAGGATATTTCCCTTTCAGATATGAATGAGTCCATATTATTCATCCCTCTCTCCTAAAAACGTAAAAAGTCTTTTAAGAGTTGCTGATTTTCAAGGTCTGATGTCATTTGGCCAGACAGCAAGCTGCACTCAACCATTCACAAGACCATGTTATACCAAATGCTCCAGGTTTATGTTTCTGCTTCTCCAAAGATTTCCTGTACAATCATGGATAATATCGGAGGCGTTTTAGCCAGTTTTGAAGACAGGTAAAACATGGTACCTTTAATGCATGAGACTCAGGTTTTGTGGATAAAATGACAGTATTTCTCAAACTCCCAGGTGTCCTGCGAGGCTCTCAGCGCCCATGGTAACGGGGGAGAAGCACAAAATGTGAGGTTGAAGGTAAGGGTGAAATTTGGATTCAGTAACTAAAGGTTTAAAGGAATTTTTATGGGATTTTTTTTAATTGAAAATTAAAAAAGAATTTTTTTTTAATACAGGACTCACTGAGGCTATTATCTGGTGTGTGTTTGGATGTCTTTCCCTTTCCATGAGTTTGGAATAACAAGACTTTTACCAAGAAGCTTTAAAAGGAGAAGGAAAAGCTGCTTGCTGCTAGTGAGGGAAAAATATAATGCAGACCTTGGCAATAAGGGCCTGCAGCTCTACCAGTCATCTCAGCATGTAGCCAGAGTTGCTAACTCAGCTATAAGAGAGCCAAAGCACACAGAGAGGCTTTTTTTTTTTAATTATCTTATTTTCCATTATTAATAGGAAACCCACAGAAAATAGAAATACAAATTGTAGATGAACACAAAAGCCTATTTTTAGTCTGTGAGATATGTATGAAGGTATATTGCAGCCACAGGAGGTTATCTTCTATTTCTCTGAAGTTTTCATCATAAGTTTACCTACACAGCTGTCTGCTGTGTATTATCTGCCAGCAATGCTCTCTGGCACTACCAAATGCCCTTACACTGGGCTGAGGGGATGTCAAAGAAGAGCCTTGCAGATAGTTTGAGGAAGGTTGTCTGGCATAAATGCCAGGATGAGACTGAAAATGAAAAAAAGAGCTGGGTTCTCCCACAGTAGCCAAACAGACCAAAAAAATCATGAAAATATGGGACCACCATCAAGAAAAGCAACAAAACTAAATAAAAAATTGAAAGTTAATAGCAAGAACAGGCTTTACTTCAGCGTTACTAGCACAGGGAGTCAGAATTTAGTAAATAATATTTCTCTTCTGCTTGTATTGATTTTCTTGTAGATATTGATAGACCTTTGAAGAAACCCTAGATATCAAACCTCTGTTTCATCTCTTTCTGATAGTGAGCAAAACACTGAGCTGAAAGCACTGAGGTAAATTATCATCTTTATCAGGTTGTTTTCAGCAGACAACTGATAGTGAAAATCATGCTCAGATTTATATGTGATACATCATTCAAGATTAGAGACACTTGAAGGAAATTCATCCATGAATAGGAGGGAAAAAGGGAAAATGTTCCTGGTTTTCCTGGTTGTGGGGAATCTGCAGAATTGTTAATTGAATAAGTAGGTAATTTATTGATAAAGAGTTTTCTTGTTGAAAAATGTTTAAAGCAAAATATGGGAAAAAAATCTATACTTTAGGTTACTAAAAGAAAAGAATATTTACATAAACAACACAAAACTTTCCATGTTACCATTCTAAGAAAAGGACATGCTAGATTTTCAGTTCAAAATTACTTCTGTACTGATATTTAAGTTACTTAAAGCATAGAAGTTGGAAACAAAATGAAATATTTGAAGCCACAGAAATGACAATTTCACCTATGTTATTGCTTAATGAAAATTCTCAATATTTTGATTTCTGATATTTGTTTGGTTTAAATTTTCAACATTTCTGAATATTTTTGGGACAAAAAAAATAGTTTTTCCTTTTGATTAATTAAATCTTTTTGAATGGGATAATGAAGACACTTAAAGGGATGCTTTGCCTGTGATTAAGTATATTCCTTAGAGGAACTACATCCAACCTTAAAAGTAAGAAAATTAAGCATTTGATTGAATATTCATGGACTTAAATGAGCATTTCCTCATTGATTTCAGTGGACTATTTTTCTAGTACAACATGAAGGACTTCACTTTCAGAAATGCAGATGTATTGTTGCATGTTTAAACACTCATAGGCAAGTAATTGCAAACTCTTCCACTGATCATGTGTAGAGATTGTCCTTCTAGTCTTGCAGACTTTTACACATATTGGAAGATGACATGCATATTTGTGTACCTATCAATGATCTGTATGGAAAATAACATAAAATATTTATATATTTGGGGGTGCAGCTTCAGATTGAGTATGCTTTTCTCTCCTAAAAGGAACACCAAAAACACCCGAGGGATTGGTAGAAGCCTAGATTTGTTCAGGGTTTTTTGATATATTGCTGCCTACTTGCTCATTAGACAACCTCCCTCTTGCTAATTCATCACTTTAAAATCAGATTCAGCACAAAGAACCAGACTGCAAAAGGTAAAAAAAAAAAATAATTATAAATTATACTGACCAGTTCACATTAGTGTGAGTGTTAGCAACACCAAGGTGTTTCTATTTATCACCATTTGCTTTGATGGGGCACCATTCATTTAATTTATCATTTGATTCCTTTCAATTATTTCTTCTTGGGAAGAAGTAGAATCAGCATTATTTAGGTAAGATTGTGTTTGCCCGACAGGTTTTGTAAAGTTCACTAAAAGAAAACAGTTGCTAGATAGTTATGCATTGGGTCTAGAGTTTTCCTCCGATATCTGCCTACTTGGTGATTTTAAAATCTATTTGGTTTTTTTAGTATTACAGGAAGTCAACATAGATTTAGGCATTTAAGCTCAAAAGAGTGTAGCAAAATGATATGACTATTTTTTTTTTACATTTTCGGGGTAACACTTCTGTCGGGAATAAGAGCCAATTTGAAAATCTACCAGGGATTATTGCTGTGTACCTTACTGTTTGGGTTGGGGTTTTGGGGTTAGGGATTGTGTTGTTTGGGCTTTTTTTCCTCAATTTTGGAAGCATTGGCAATCCTCAGTAAAGATATGGAACACATGATTCTAAACATAAAATAAAAATGCCAAAATTATCTCTAGTTTTGCACAACCTGCTCTGGTGCACTGAATCATTATAGGTAATAAGTCTGCCACCTCTTACACCTCTCCTTCCCCTACCATCATCTTTCCCAAGCAAGACTGAAATAGTTGCATTTATCCAAAGGGCAACTCAGTTGTCCTGAACAACCCAAGTTCAGGGGGGGCTTCTGGAATGTAAATCCCAAAGCAGTTCTCTCAGCATTTCTGCATTACTCCCTACCAACTGGCTGGATATGTTGGGCATCATGAATTTATTCCTAGAGAGTTGGGTATCATGAATTTAATCTTAACCTCCAATTTGCTCTGGGAATCGCATTTCTGGACCCTGACATCTTATGCAATAGCAACCGTTTCATGTATAAGCACCTGTCCCTCAACCCCTTTTGTGAATTTGAGCCTTACTCTTTAAGTATCAGAGAATGCAATATGGTGCCCAGGAGGATGAACTGACAGTCAAATGTCAGATGTAAATTTACAAGTGTGAGTTGATACATCACTGATGAGCTGCTTTTACTTTCAGTGACAAATTTCTCTCCTACTTCTGACTTTTTATGTGACTCTGGGCTTCTCTTGCCCCAGTCCTGGACACCTAGATGTTTAAGAATATTGAAAAGGAGGAGATTTTCACCTGAGAGTTGGTGCTGACACCAAGGAAACAGTATGTTTGAGGGTCCAAGACAAATTCTGGTCAAGCAAGAGGAACAGTACTCATCTCTTGATGAATCATTACACCTGGATGAAGAAGACTCTGACTTCTATGAAACGTTAACTGTTCTTTCAAATTTTTCATTTGGCCCACCTTTACAGGATATGGTCAAGATCTTTCTGGGTGCCATTTTCAGATTGCCAGTTAATCATTTGGTTGTCCCTGCAATTAAATACTTCTCTGTGCTTCACTTAGCCCTAGCTGAAAATGAAGATAAGGACAGTGATAGGTTTAGCTTGGGACTTTGAGAACTGTGGAAGAGGAGCACTGTGTTTAACACTACCTTGTGAGACACATGCCACCCCTTGAGCTTCACAAACCTCTGTCTTTCTCTGGGTAGTAAAGAGAGGCAGGGAAAAACTTCATATTTAATTTTGGGAAATAAAAGCAATTTTCAATAGCTTTTTAAAGAAGAAATTGCAAAAGATGCCCCTAAAGTAAGAAGTCCATAAATATTCCTGCACCACCACAACAGTCACACAATCCCAACAATTTCTGCACGAGAAAACCTCTTGCAGCTGAGGTTGATCCTATTTGGCTCCGGGACTCCTGTCTGTGACAAAACACAACCAAACTCATGGCAAAGAGTATAACCTGCATCCTCTTAACCTCTCTAAATAGTAGGAAAGTGTTGTGATTAGAGGTCCGGAATATATCTGCCTATGTGTTTTGTTTGTTTGCAAAACAGGGACTCTTGGGTGCACAGCAGGGCAACTGGGCCTCCATCTGTTGTGCAGAGCTACACTTTTTTCTGCAAGGTATACAGGAAATAACCAACACTTCATTAGGAAAGAATAATTTGACCTTCACTTTAAAATACGCCTTAGTTTGCCTAAGAAGCTACAGCTTGATGTCCCCAACCTCACCAACCAGTAGTACTAAGAAAAAAGAGTCATGAAAAAAATAGTTTGTGCACCATCTCAAATATCTTGAAGGATCCTGTGGAACCTATAGGCTCTGAGTTTTATTCCCATCTCTTACATGGTGCTTCCCTAAGCTACAGGAATGATGTGAGAGCCAAGGCCACTGACATATTCTGTGCCTTGCAATGTGTGGAGAACAGGGATGATTTATACAAAAAAATAGGATACAGATGCAAGTTTCCCTTTGAGTATTGGTTTGAAGGCTTGGAAAGGCAGATTCAAGTGCTTTAAGTGGTACATAGATATTTGATGATTTTTACAAAAGTCTTTCATTATTTCATTACCGAACTTAGGTGTCCCCACCTTATATGCTGCCCAGTCCTTACCTGCAAAATCCTATAAGGATTTGCAGATGTTTGGGACAAACAGCTTCCTTCCCAGGGAGATACCAGCTCTTCCCCAGTCCCACCTTTATGCTACCCCAAGACAGCCTCCAGGACACCACTTGGCTCATCACCAGGTCCCCCTGTCTGCCTCAAACCTTTGATGTGATATTTCCAACACAAAGCAATGTTACCCAGTTGTTCAGTCAATACTCCCATGATCTTGGAAGTGGGTGAGGAAGTTATGGAAAGGGAGAAGGAAGAGGCAGATGGATATGGAGAAAAGGTTTAGGGATTTTTGTTGATTATATCTGTTAGACTTTCTGAGGTACCTGGATAGAGTGGTTGTACAAGCCATGACTGGGTTAGACAAACAGAATCTATATGTTGAAGTTTCTGAAAGGGCACAGTCTGCCAGACATTCCCCATCACAAGAAGTGAACATGATTCTGACTAAAGTTTTCTTCATAAATACTTTCCTTCTCCAAAGGGCAGCATCTGGACTTTAGAGTGCTATCATAAAGCTTATCTTTTGGGGTACAAGATGTACAGCTTAGAAATAGTTTAGACAGTAAACCTGGAAGGCTATTAGACATCAGGAAAAATACCAAAGGAAAGAACAAGTGCAATTAATAAAACATAAAACATTTGCTCCATAAAAATCTATAATATCATCATTACTGCTTCAAATTAGTTGAAGAGTAATTATCCCCAAGATGTTCCGTTACCTTCTACATCTTGCTTGCAAAAGTTTGACAAAACAGGAAAGACCTGGTAAAGATAAGGCTATAAAACTCTGTTGGATTAATAAGGGGGAAAAAAATTAAAATAAATTTAGTGGAATGACAATACAAACAAAATTGAACAGCACTAGTTATCTGTGTAGGGCATGTGTACATGCAAGTATCTGAACCTCAGTGAAGGTGACCTTGCATAGCCTCATCTGATAGAAAAGCAGATTAAAATTCCTATCTATCTCAACTATTGTCATTACCACTTTCAATAAACAATACAAACCTATTGGAAGAATCCAGCTGATTGTTTACGTGAGTAAGTGCTTGATTTGCTGAAATTGTGCTGCCTTTTGTGCTGAGGTGATTTAGACAAAGATTTTATTAACCACTTTTAAGGGCATAGGAATGTTCTGTGAACAGGGTGGAAAAAGTCCTCATGAAGCTTTACTTTAAAGAAGATCTTCACACAAGATTTGTAATATGGGATTCAATATCATAAATATTTCCAGCAGTTATCTGTGAGAAGAAAAAAAGATCACCTCTATATCCCAGTGTTGTAAAGGCAGCAGAAAATTCAAGGTTAAGATTGTCTTTGAGGCATATTCCTCCTCTGTCCTTTGAGGTATATCCCACCCTCCTTCCTAGACCAGGTGAGATTTACTGGAGACAGCAAGTGTGTGCTCCAGAAATGGGTGAAGGTGGTGAACTCTACAACCCTTCAGGGCCCTAAGTGAGTGTCAGGTACACCAGAGGAACAGGCATCTCTTCCTTGCGCAAGAAATAAGGGAGTGGGGGAGGAGGATGTGCTGAGAATGTATGGAGAAAGTGAAAGGAAAGAAAGATGGGCTGCTGGATGCCCTTCCCTCCCACCAGTTCCTGAGAAGAACAATACTGTGCTCTATACTGTGCTAAAACATGACATTTAGACTTAAGCAGTTTAAACAGTCCCCTGAGCTATGTTGAGGGTGCAGAACAGCTGTATGTATAATTAAGGAAAGCTAATTACAATAAATTAACTAGAAAATCAGTCATAGCTTTTATTCCTAAAAGTTCTGCTGTTACCAGAGTTGAAACTGCTGCAGGGCAAAATGCTGGGCCACCGCAGATTGTCAGAGATCTAGTCACTTAGTTTTATTTCTAAAACAAAATTGGTAACTAGAAAATGTTGGAGTAATGGGAAGGTTGTTCATGTGTTCCAAATTTAGCAACTACACAAGGCTGCTGATCTCTCTGGGATAACTGTAGAGCTGAAGTACATGCCTTCTCTTTCTCTTGGCTACAGAAGGCTTCTGAATGCTCAAGTTGGCACCGAAATATGCTGTGAATATTTCCTTTGCCCATCAATCCAGTCATGCCTGCACAGCTCTACGCTAAAACTGTAACAGGTGAAAAACTTTTGTTCTAGCTCAGATTTTAAACATAACACAGAGTCCTGTAAAAACATAGTCCAGCTCCACCAAAGTCAGCAAAGTTATATAAATTTGCTGTTAGTGAGTCCATTCAGAGAGCAGGGTTTGCCTACCCATTTATTGAGATTCCTCTTTCAAGTTGTGCCAGGCAAAAAGAGGCAACCTGCCAGGAGCAAGCTTTATTCTGTTGCAACTGGTGGAGAATGTAGTGCAACCGGATGAATGGTAGATACTTCGGATTTACGGTGACATCACTGCACTGAGGATCGACTCCAAGGAGAACAATACACAGTATTGGTTGCAAAAGTTTTCTGAAGAAAATGTTGTGCAGAATTTGGCTCTAGCTGAGGAAATGGGTGAAGCACAAACCCCTGGAATCCAGGCAAAAACACCAGGAGAGTGTCATTGTTGCCTTTTTCTTACTTTTCCACAGAACATCTGCTGCTGTCCACTCTCAGAAATAAGATAGGGGGCTGAAAGGACCTTTGATCTCACCTTACATGAGTATGATGATTGCACAGTCTGCTTCTTCAGTTTCTGCTCCTTCAGTTGCAGGATGTATTCAGGAAGGAACAAACTGTGGTTCAGCTGGCACATAGCGAAGAGAAGCCAAAGGCTGTGAAAATTCCTCCTGTGCCTCAGAGCTGGATGCTGGATTTAAAGACCAGATTGTGAGAGGGAGAGCGATCTTTCTTTGGAGAGTAATGACTTTACTTTGTGCAAGGAGAAAGGAATTATATTGGCAGCAGCTTTGATTCTGCCTTCTCCCCACAACAAGGCAGTTCCCTGTGCTAGCAAATATAGACTGCTCCATGCATTACTGCCTCAAGTGCTTGCTTTTCTCCAAGCCTCTCCTGGAACAGTGCAAAAAATGCCCCTCCATTGTCCTAAACTCGAGCAAAACCAGGAGTCAGCCTCCTAGCAGCAAAAATACCATTGAAAACTACTTTCAATTCATCTGCATTTACCTTGCTGGATAAGAAGGGATGTCACCACAGTAAAGATTTTTTGAATAAAAATGAGTTGGTAACTATCTTTAAGGGACTCAGTTTAAGGGTAGGCGTAATGCAATCCACACAGACTGTGAAATTATTCTCATCAGGAGGCTTAAAGGAATGTTTCTGGGAACCAAGGTGAATTAAAGTTTGACCTTCTTTTTAATATTGTCTTTCTTGCCACTTTCCCTTAAATATATATACACTTGTTCTTGGGTTTCAGGAATGAGCTGCATTGATCCTGGTTTTGGAGATCAGTCATAGTGGTAAACAGCAAGTCTCTGTGATTTATGACCAGGCTTGCTGATAGTACCTTAGAGATGTCTGAGTACCTGCAGCTGAAGATCCAGCTTCAGGAACCAGGTATTTAAGCCTCTCAGGTATAGCTTTCCCAGCTGTGGTCATATGTGAGTTGAAAACAAATCAGATGAGACAGCAGTGATTATTACCAGTGATACTGATCACTGTTCAGCACATGAAAAACAGATTGTTCTCTTTTTATAATACTCTTCAACATCCCCTTCCCTCAAGCCATCCTTTATCAGCCCTTTAATAAAAGCTAAACATGCAAAATTTCTAATAACACCAATAATAATGAAGAGAGAGTGCCATAGATTTGACAAGATTAGTAGAAAATTTTTTAGTTGATAAAGTATTCAGACCAGTCAAAAGTGTTTTTGTTGTTGTATTGACTCACAATGTGGTTTCAAACCAGCTACTACAAGAACACAGTTACTATGTGTAAGTCCTGGTTAGTCATCCTAAATGGCAGTAATACAAAGTAAAACTGTATTTGTGAACACTAAGATTAATTAATGTGTTTGCTTGCCATTATACTTGGTGAAACCAGGGGCAGCACAGAACACACTCATGCCATAGCCATGCTCACATCATTATCTTTACTTTCCGCCTGCCTATAAAGGCATCCTATATTACAGATAAACCTGTCAGTAGCAGGAAAGACTGAGTCGGGAAAGACCCTCCTTAAATTCCTAGCTTTAAATTCAGCAATTTTCACTGCAGTCTAAGTGATACAAGAATAAACTTTACAGAGGGCTGGATGTTGCCATGATATTGATAGAAAAGGCTGTCGTCTGCTGCAGCTTCACTTCTAGCTGCACAGCATGGAGCAGAGCGCTTGAGGGGAAGTCTACCACCCTCTGAGCCACTGCTAAATCTACCCTTTGGTACTGATGGGAAAATGTCAGAATGCCCGAGATTCATAAGCTGGTTTGTAACATTACATCCTTCGACACGAACACAGCAGCAGCAGCTAACAACTGTGGGGAAAACCCTGCAGGTAAATGGCACATCTGTATTGATCAAGAGCCACTTAGAAAGGCATGGAAAACATGCCGCTCTTTATTAGCAGTGATTGAAGGCACAGATTTTTAAGACTGGGAGGAATCATTATGATTTGATAGCCTGGCCTCCTGTACAACATGGATGAGAGGAATCCTCTGGCCCCAGGCCAACTGCCATGTTTCCAGGGTATATTTTCTAGGAAATAAAGTGTAACTTTATTTTTTAAAAAAGTCTTTGAAAGAAGAGCCATCTCAGTCCTTCATAATGTGTTCCAATTGCTAATCACACTGAGCAGTACTGTACTCTACTACTCTTACTAATCTCTACTAATCATTTTATAGATATTAAGAGTAAAACTTAACCAACTTTGGGCAACTTCAGTTGTGGTCTGCAACTGTGCCAGTCATACTAGGTGCCTTTCACAGACCGTAGAGCAAACAGAAACTTTGAGTGATTCATCTAACCTGTTTTAGACATCTGCTTTAGACTGAGACGAATTGTGCTTTACAATCCACTGAGAGTATTGCTTAGATCTGTATTGACATACAGAGCTTCTAGATGGACCAGCTCAAGTACAGACATCTATATTTAGCCAGATGTATCTTACCATCATGCATGACTTCTTGCTGCTGAAGAGTTTGGCCTTTCTCAGTTAGATACTTTTGGATTATAAGCAAACTATCCCTTAGCTCTGCCCTTGTTAAGGGAAATACAACAAGGTCCCTTAGTATTTGACTTGTTTCCTAATACCAAAAAATATTCTTGCACTCTTCAAATTTTCAGTTTCCTTCTTGGACTGTGAATATCAGAACTAGAGAACTGATCATATATCAGTAGCAGGAACAACAACATAGGACTAGCTGTACTAGGTTAGACCCAAGGTCCATTTAGATAAATGTCTTGTATTTGACAGAGATGTGTAGTGTATGATTCAGGGGAATTTTAAAAAAGAAAAGAAATGAGTGATATTTTCTGGACTCCGTTACCAGCCTCCACTTTATGACAAATACAGACACCTCTGTGCTCAAGAGTGCTCCATGGAAGTAAGAATTTGTCTCATTAGCATAAGCTTTTGGTCTCTATAATCATAGAGTCATAGAAAAGTTTGGGTTGGGAGGGACCTTAAAAATCATCTGGTTCCAACCACCCTGCCGTAGACCGGCCTTCAATACTTCCAGGGTTGGGGTATTCAAAATTTCTCTGGGCAACCTGTTCCAGTCTCACTACCCTTACAGTAAAGAATTTCTTCCCAATATCTCATCCAAACCTACCCTCTTTCAGTTTAAAGTCATTATCCCTTGTCCTATCTCTACAAGCCCTTGTAAAAAGTAATATTGTATGCCAATTAGTTTAGCAGTTTACTTACAGAGCATTTTAAAAAATATTTTTTTTTTGTTTTGAGTCTGCCACTCCTTACTCGAGATCATCCTGTTTATCTACATTAGCGGTTTCTTGCCACAGCACTGAGCATCGGATCATCTGCTCCAAACCCCAAGACGTTTACCTGAATTTCTCTTTCTAGAGGTGTGTTCTTTAATGTAGCAGTCTTTATCCCTAATATTTGGGCCCATACTGTATTGTTTAGCATTATCTACCAAGCCTGCATTCTCAAGAGGAAGCACCAAGAGACAAGAGCTCTTCTCTTCACATTCACCTTGGTGGAGGAGGGAAACTCCTTAGTGCTGTTTACAGTTTTGTAAACAGAACAATAGTGAAGTGCTCTGTTAAAAATTGTTATGAAGGAGTAAAAGCTTTCTAAGATATTTTTGCCCATTATTGTCTGTCATATTCTTCCTTCTCAAGCTTCTTGGGAGCACAAGAAGCAATTCAGAGGCTATAATTAGATTACAAATTAAGCACAGTCTGCAGTTTAGATCAGGCTCAAACAAATCTGTTATTTACTGGTTTGTGTGCCTAGTTTTTCTACCCGGAACATAGTAGGTGTCATGGTACAAGCCCAGACATCAGTGCAGAATTGCTACCTGGCAGGCTAGACTTAACTGGAGCAACTGGAGCCTGTGAGTGAGGAGCTTGCTTTGCAACCTGAGGTACTAGCCAGTAGAGATGCACTTACTTTAAAAAAACAAAGAAACAAACAGTGAAGTATCCAGAATTGGGAGTGTGCAAAGATGAGAACCGTGAATATCCATGGCCCAAAATCCTTTAGCTGAGAAGAACTTGGGACCAGCAGTAGAGCCCAGTGTCTTTTCAGAGGCACATCAGGTTGCAGGAGACTGTATGTAATCAGATAGCTATCTTTCCCCAGCACATTTGTCCAAAGAGCAGAATAAAAATATTTCTCTTTTAAGTCAGGTAAGAAATGGCCCTGCCCCCTGCTCAGAGCTCAGTCGTCACAACTCAGTTTAACACAGTGCTGGGCTGGTGCAGGGGTGGTGTTCATGCCGTGGGACACATCCAAGTTGCAGCACGATGTTACAGAAGCAGCAGCACGCATGGCAGTCTTGCCATCGTGACTGTGGCAGTAACTCTGCCCTTTCTGATTTCCTATTTTTTACTATATTTAAATCTCACTTGTGCTACTGATCGCTGGTCTGTGGCACTTGCACTTGTAGAAATATCTTCTGTGTTCTTTCCCTGACTTGCCTCAGTCAGATCACACAAAACAAATTTCTGAAGGAGAAAATAGGACTTTCAGCCTATGCAGCATAGCCAAAAATAGTTAACTCTTAAATGTTATTTACAATTTTATCTTCTTCCTCCTGGAGGTAGAAATGCTCCTGGCATCCTCTGTAGGAAAGATGCTCGCCAGAGGGTGGAATATATGAAAAAGGATAATTTCCTGAATCATCCTGTGAAGGCGGCCACACTATGGAGGAGGAATGGAGCGACCTCTTTGCTTCTTCCCTGTTTTACTCCATCTGGATATGGATGTTGAACACAGAGAGTAGGAGGTAGAGGGGAGGCACATGGGAAGTTTTGTACCTCCCACTCGTCACATTTGAAGGCACCATCCCACTCGCACAGGCTTGCCCTCTCTGCTTTAGGCTGTTCTTTCATATATTAAAGAAGACCAGGGAGCTATAACAAACCAAATATTCTACATTCAAGTTAAAACAGTTATTTTATACTTTGATATTTTCAAACACACTGTGGCTCGCTCTGTGTGGAAAACTTAAGCACAAACCCTGGATCCTGCTCAAAGCCTCGGATGTGAGGGGTCAGTCTTTATACAGATCCATCATAGAAGGCAATTTTTGTTGCCTGTGGAGATGAAAAGAAGGAAAGGTAAAGTTTCAGAATATTTGAGGTAGAAAGGGGCATGCTTAGCTCTATGGAAGCAGTACCTGTGAGAAAGACATATCAGTCTTTCTGCACCTATTAAAAAAAAATAAATTAAATTGTCCCTTAAAAATTCCACACAAAAAAAGTATTTGACTCATCAATGCTCAGGCAGCAATTAATATCTCTTATGCTACCAGAAGTATGAAGGGTTTATAGTGATGGAGATGTCAGTACACAGTCAAAGAACAGACCCTTCTGCCACCAGGCTTTCATTTTTACACTATCAACAAAAGGATTTTCTTGGGGTAATCAGACAACCATAAATCCTTATTATAATATGTCCTTTTGCGTACTAAAAGGTGACATTAAAGTGTCCTCTGATTAGATAATCCTAATATTTCAATTTACTAAAGAGTACCTGTGCTTGTATATATGTATAGGAATGAAAAGAAGACAAGGATCGACCAAATGAAAAGGTTTATCATTAAAAAATGGTGTAGGCTGTCACCAGAACAGCTCAATATAATTGTATATGAGCTATGTCATTTCAGGTTTAATAAGGATTTTGCAATCTAACTGTGTCAGTGATCTAGAAGACCAGTTTCTACTGACACTACTATCCCCTGAAGACTCTGTGAGTGTGGCCCAGGGTGACATTTTCCCTGACTCTATAGCTGCTCACCAGCACAAATACAACTTAATCCACTGCATTTGAATTGCCACAGATATGTGGATCTATAGGATCTGAAGGACCTATATTTTTCTTAAATTTAGTAGCTCTGTGTCCGAGGAAAATTTGATATTGGAACTTCAGCATCAAAAACCAAGGAAAAAATCCTATGGAGTAAGTCCATGGTGAAATTATGGACCCCAAATCAGCCAGCTCCAGAGCAGCACAGAGTGAAATGCCTCGTGACCAATAACTTAACATCCACTTTGCTTGATCTTTGTATCCTCACCAAGAAAGGATAAAGCTTCGTGTCTGCCTGTGAAGGGTGAATATAAATTATCATCATTTTTGCTATCAATACAGTAGCACAAACATCAAGACAAAGCTGAGCAGATCTGCATCGCTATGGAATATGAGGTCATACTGATAACTGACACAAATGCTTCTGCAGGTTTTGCAATAGTATAAATATGAAAACTGACTTTGAATCAAAACAATCTTGTTAAATAAGCGTTCATGTCAATGGCATGGACAACACATTTATTTTATCAGGCATATCCACTTACTCCACTAGTTCAACAAAGCATTGTACATCGATTTGACAAAGATACTGTCAAATCATGTTGAGTGACTGCTGTTGGTACCAGTAAAAACCTTAATCTATATTCTGGAACTGTGCCCTCTCTGCCATCTTGGATCTTCCTATAAAATCTTATAAGATGCTTGAAAAAAATCTATTCCACATTTTTCAGATTTATGACTCTCAAATGAAAGAAGGAACAGAAATAATCTTTCCATTTGTCAGCCTGTCACCTACATGGAACATACACAGCTACTGCTGATGCAAGAAAATTATATTACATGTGCAAAATGGACATTTTCTTCACGACTTTTTTTATTAATTTTGCATAAAAATCTATGAAATCTTAGGGCAGGAGAATACTCATTTCATCTTATGAACAAAAAGACAAATTCGCTTCAGGTTTTGACTTTGTTATTTTGTGCAGCTGAAAAGGTAGCAAATTCTGTGTAGTGCTCAGAGATGCATTTGCCTGGTTTTGAGAGAAGTAATATGCAAAGCTGCTCTTTCACTTGTCTTCCACCAAGGAGACAATGATGGGAATCCCCACAATATCCCTTGAAAGTATTAGGGAACGAAGGTCACTCACTCCAGCAACCTTGCTCACTTATCTCCTCAGTCTGTTATGCCTGAGCACTGTCTCCAGACTAGAGATAACTAAGAATGAGTTAATTTTTTTAGGGAAGAACATGTTGCTTAGGAAATACACTCAAGTGTGACCCTTTCAACAGTAAGCATTACTTTGATGGTAACATGAAAATATATCTGAAATATGAAATAAGGAACAAAATTTAAAGAAGAATAAAATCAATATAAACAAAAAACTTTAGGAGAAAAAGGTTAGAAGTCCTTACCTGACTCACCATAGTGGCATGCAATATCCCTGTACTCTGTCCTAAACACTTTCACAGGAGACAGGTAGGAATATGGAGCATGAAATTTGACTGGGAATGTGCAAGGTGCAAAGAGTGCTCTGCTGTGTGCTTCCCTTTCAACCATTCACTCCTTGGGAGGAAGCAGCTACCTCATCCTTATACAGTAGTTCATTCGGAACCCCATTTAACAAAGGACTTGACCATTGCTTCCTGCCCTGTCCTAGTGTAGTCAGACCTTGCCCTAACTGTCTTTTGTTCTCCTGGGTGGGTCCCTTGAAACTATTTATTTTCCTCAAATTTGCATGGGTTCCTTTGTCCCCCTCCTTTCACTCTTCCCCTTCATGTCCCACGTGTAACCTGAAGACCCCTGAGACAAGGGGTTTGCTGGCACCTTGCAAAGGGATGCCTTGTTGTCCCCCTCCTTTCTGCCTTCTCCCTTTCTTCTTCCTCTCCAAAGTGTAGAAGAACTAGTCTCTCTGAACGTCAGTACAGAATTTAGCATGATGCCACCTCAGTAATATTTCTGTAACAAAGTTCTGAGAGACGATCTCCAGAGAAATGAAGTTTTCCTTTTGCAGTTACTTCTTAAAGCAGATTGTATTTCAGAAAGAGAGATCCTATAATGTAAACAGATTCCAGCGTGGAAACTTGATTTTTGCCTTATTTTGAAAAGTTCTAGACTTCATACAATTATTTTCAATTAAGAGATACTTAACACCGCTGGGATAATACAAAAATCTGCTGCATTCAGAATTTAGGCAGGTTCTGCAGCTCCTGTATTTAATGACATATTATAGACTGGAAGGAAATTTTTTTCATATTCTAATTCCTTACTAACAGAATATATCTAATACAAGTAACAGAAAAAAGGAAAAAAATAACAAGAATTTGCACTCTTTTCCTTCTGTCATGATGACATGAGTAAAGCTCTGATTTTCTGAGAAAAGTTATTTTAAAGTTTTGAGACCAGAGCACTAGATAACTCACCATTTTTATTGTGAGACTACTATGTTTATCCTTTGGTTTTAGTGGAGTTGGCATGCTCATAAATCCCACCTTCCTCTGGCTGTTATTTCTGTCTGGTAAATTATTTTTTTATTCACAAGGCAATAAAAGGTCACTGGAAAGAGGAATATAATATTCACTCTCATAAAATAAAGTTAAAGAGTATTTAGCATTTATATCTTTCCAGGGTGGTAAACAAAATATGGTTTATTTGACTCAATGAAGACCTATGATACTGAAAGAGATAAATCTAATGACTTGTTTTAACAAAATAAGATAAATCTTTCAAGACAAATCTTCAATAATGCCATGTTGTTCCTGTGGAAGTCCACTACACAATTATACATAGGTGCACATAGAAAGAGCAGCACTTCGGCTCTTACCTGCCAGAATTATATATGAGATGCACAAACAGATTTCTTAAGCACCTCTCGAAGTACAACACACTTCTAAAGTGTTACTCTATTAAATTATAAAAGCAAAACATTTCTTAATAAAGTTTAGTACTAAATTTGATCATAAAATTACTGGAATAACAGAGATTTTTCATTTTTCATCAAGATTTGTTTTGAGTGAGGGCTGGTTCATGGGATTTATTTTTGAGAACTAAAGCAAATTAATTCCTTTTGAAAGGAAAATTTAATTCTGCTTAGTAGGAAAATTTAATTCTCTGGCTTGGTTTAAAAAAAGATACAGCAGCTAACCAGTGAATGTACCTAAGCGTATACCAAAGACAGCATAAGCCATAATTTTTTAGAACAAAATTGTATGTGAAAACACAGTGAAAGAATGCATAATAAAAATATGCTTTGCATTTTTCCACAATAATATTCACATTAATTTTCTTTTTTCTGTGATTTCTTCATATTAACATTTTTTAAATGCAGACTGCAAGAATGGGAGTTCTGACAGAGAATTGTTCTGGCCTCCTTAACAAGGAGGAGAATTTTATATTCACAGCTCAGATTTTTCCTGGTTGAACTCATCTATTAATTGTGATCTCTTATGTGGACATCTAACATCTAAAAAAAAAAGTTATTCTGCCAATAGAGAGTTGAAACAAGATTTTCTCCTAAATGTGGACTCAGTTTCAGAGTTTAGAAAGGAAAGTCCAATAATACATACTTCATCTGCCCCATGGCTTCTGATCAGTCTCGGCCTGTTCAGCTCTTTGCAAACCACAGCTCACTTCATTAATCTACATTTTGCATAAGTAACAGCAGTGGAAGCACTCGTTTCTCAATAACTATTTGTTCTTACACTTGCTGGCAAGCTGATGCCCCACCATGGCGGGGGACTATTGTAGGGGAAGTCCTTCTCAGTGTCAACTGCACCAGACAGTATAAGGCCAGTCATCCAGCTGGGAGGAGGGAGGGTGGTGTGGGTGTGTGTTATTTGCCCAGCGCACAGTTGTGCACCCACTCAGCATATTACAGTAAGACAGAATTTTCATAGAAAATGCTGTTGGTAGACTAAAAAAATTATCTTGCAAAGTTAATATTTCTGTTCTCTGGGAACTCTAGATCAAAATAACTGGCCCATGTTGACATATGGTAGACCTTTAGATTTCAAGTTTTTACTGAAGGATTGCTGTAAAATAGCCCCATAAATAGCTTTTTTAATTTGGGCAACAATTTCTTTATTCTTAATAGTGTTCTCAGAAGTAACTGAAATATTTTTGTTTAAAAGGAAGAAAAGTAGGAAAGAAAGTACAGAAATCTGCAGAAGGGAAGGGAAGGGAAGGGAAGGGAAGGGAAGGGAAGGGAAGGGA
>NW_020897765.1:4721660-4954944 GCF_003984885.1 Neopelma chrysocephalum
AAGGGAAGGGAAGGGAAGGGAAGGGAAGGGAAGGGAAGGGAAGGGAAAATGTTTTGAGAGAAATTATGGCATCTGCAATTTATGTCTGACAAAGACAAAGAACTGGAGTTTTAGAGAAATTGAAACCCTCAGTTGATACTGATGAGAAAGAACCTGAAGTAGAGGTACTATCAATAGCTTTGTATAAATGATTCATATTTTCAATCAAAGGCTCTTAAACTATATCAGTTCTGGGAGGTGGGAAAAATGAAAAAGAAAAAAACCAAATCTTGTTACCTAAAGCTAGGAATCTAAACAGAAGCGATTGTGTTTTCCCTTATTGGTTATTTCCAGCATTCCCACTGGAGTTATGGAAAGTTTCAAGCACTTAGCATCTCCTACAACTCAGCTTTTTTGTTTAGGTGCCTAAGTTTAAGCAGACTACGATGTTGCTTCTTTCTGGTAAATAAGCCTTAATCTTTACATAGTTTTCTCTCAATTACTGATACACCAGGCATGTCTGCTTTGAAAAAAGACTGATCTACTTACTGCTTCGTGCTAATAGTGTCATAAAGAAAGTGGAGAAATAGTCACAAAAAAACCATAATAAGAAAAGTGCTCACTCTTTTGCACAGTTATTTTGAATATCAAGTTACTTGCATTGACAACCATTTCCATACTACTCCATTCATTAGATACTAGAACTATTTTCAAGAGTAATACAAGCAAGATTTGGCCAAATCTGAAATAATCCTTTATCAATCACGGTTATCCACATTCAAAATCTAAAAACTAATTCTTCCCTTGTTCAGCTGCCCAGTTGTGGGTTTGGAGAACTCTTCTCCACTTCCATGATCTAAACAGTCCAATATTGTAGAAGAAAAAGCTGCCCCTAATTTGCCTGCTTGAAAATCCACATCTCCACTAAGGATTTGGGTTTTGGCTATTACTTTTTTTCAGTGAAGGACCACCCTGATTGGGTGCTGGAAGCTGCCCTAATGCCATTGTATCTGGTAGAAAGATATTTCCAGAACAGGATCTCAAAGAGTGATTGAGGCTTGCTGGAACTTTTTCTTCCTTTCTATCTTAGTATTGAAAATCAAATATAATCACTATTTATCCTCCCACCTGAACAGCTCCCTGCCTTGGGCTTCTCAAGTGGCACCATGTAACTTCATAACTCCCATAAATCAGGTAATCCTGTGTATTCAGTCCTACAGGTGCCAGGAACTCATTTTTTAACCCAACAAGATTTATCGGATGGTGATTTTTCATGCCTTCTGGCACCTCAAGACAGTGGATATTTATATTTTTCCTCCCTACTTATTCTCTAACATTTCAAAGCAATGACTGTATATCACAGTTTGTGTTCTAAAAGTATCACCTCATGACGAACTCCCTACGCATTAATGCGTAAAAGATCTAAGAGTTTTGCTGGTTTTTTTCCCATGGCTGACTGTGCTGCAGGTTTTTGTACAAGAGAACGGATGTGCCCGGTACAGTGTGCTTTGCACTGCTGCTTTGAAAGACCTAGAGATGTACCAGCATAATGGATCTCCCCACTTCGGTGTTTGTAGAAACTGGCAAGCTACAGACAGTACATTATGCCCCGAATGACAATCTGTTACCAAATCTTGTCACCAATTTTTCAAGAGACTATTAAGAAGACAAATTACTTGTAAACAGGCTACTGCAAGGGGTTTCTGTCCTAATACTAAAGTGTCCTGATGCTTCAATGATCGAAGATGGAATGATTGTCATCTTTGACAGGAAAACTAAACTTAATGTAGGAATTAGTGATACTACAGTTTTACAGATGTAATACTGACATATGAACTTTCCTATTCTCATACTGAAATAGTGAGAATTGAAGGTTCCTGAAAAGAAACCATTATGAAATTTATAAAACTAGAATGCCAATAATATTTATTTATTTATTGTTTTTGCTTCACCCTGACTATTTTTTTCTAGGAGTTTCTAACTGTGAAGCATTTTGGAGTTTAAACATTCCCTGATTACATTTATCTGTAATCCTACTGTTATCTCTAGGAAAGCTGCTGCTCTACTATATGCCATCACTTGTCATTATCTACGTATGCATTTTATAATGTGAAGCAAAGCCCTATTCGAGTCTCTCATTATGCAATATTTGAGAAGTAGGGCCTAGAAGTGAATAAAACACAGAAAAAAAACCCCTGTATTTTAAACTCACTATGAGTAAAGCATGACAGTTAGTGCCTGAGAGTTTATTAAAGTTGCAGAGACTGCTTTGATCTGCATTGTACTTTAACAGTAAAGGTGGAATTGCTACGATTGGGGTTGGGGGTGCGATTATAAAAGAAAGTGTTCCCTCAAGACCAAAGAACTAGGAAGAAAACTGACAGTGGGAGGAAAACAAACAGTTTATATGGCAAGTGTCCCAGACTGTTTTTAAGTTCAGGGTTAGGACTAAGTTGAGGTCAGGGTCACAGAAACATGCTAATTTATACAACTTGATGTTCAAATCAATTGCAGTTTGGGAACAATTTCTGTTCCCATTAACTGTGTCTGGATAATGGTTAGCACTAGGAAGGGCTCTGATTAGATTTACAAAAATGTAGATGATAAATTATTACTTTTGCTACATGATCTTAGAAGAACAAGGACTCAGGAAAAGGACTTGGGCCAAAGCAAGGAGTACTTTTTTTATCCTTTGTTGCTACTAGCTCTAAAGGTGGAGTTTGATTAGTGCCATAGACATCAGGAACTGACTTTTTTCTTATTACTTCTGTATGAAACTTAACACCTGAAGAAATAGGATGGCAATGGATGTGAAATGGAAAACCAGTTATGCTTGATTTTGGCCAGGGGAGAGGTGTCTCAAGTGCTATTAAGGATTATTGTTAACATTAGGAAAAAGGCTGGCAAAAAGAATTAGAACAGTGCCTGAGGTGCTCAGTTTATTTCTCTATCTTGCCAAATTCACAGGTTAGCCAGTGAAGCTGTCCCAGCTTACAGTTTTCCAACAGTCATTTTCATAGCTGGAAAAGAGTGTTTATGATAGACTGTGAGAACCTCCAGAGACTGAGCAATAAAATCAACATGTGCTGGACCTCTGCCTGCCTGTGACCTAACTCTACTTGGCCTCTGTTACATATCTCAGAATAGAGTGAAATAGTAACCACCATTTTCTCATCAGTCCTCAGTTAAATCTGTGTGCAGTATCAATATCAATAACAATATCAAGCCACTTGTCTAACAGTTCACACAGAACCAAAGTTCTCTTTTTTGTAAAGATAAAATCCACACCCTGCCTCAATCAGATTTGGCTTCATGTGGCCCAACATGGCTAGGAGCCATCCACTGACTTTACAGCATTGTGCCTAACAATAAACTTGAGAAGGGATTCATGCCTGAGTCTCCTCTGCAGACCTCCGAAGGGCCCCTTCAAAGCCACTGGCGGTATGGTCTCCAAGTTGGCCTGGAGTGCAGGCGGCCTGAACTGCAACCTGCTGAACCTTGGTACAGGATAAATTCATGAAAAATTTAAAAAAACCTGCAAGAATGAGGATTTACATGGGCAGATAGTGATAGGACAAAGGGGAACAGTTTTAAACTAGATTTAGATTAGATGTTAGGAAGAAATTCTTTCCTCAGACTGTGGTGAGGCACTGCAATAAATTGACTAGAGAAGCTGTGGATGTCCCATCCCTGGAAGTCTTCAAGGCCAGGTTGGTGGGAGCCCTGGGCAACCGGATATAGTGGATGCTATCCCTCCCCATGGCAAGGCTGTTGGAACTAGATGATTTTTAAGGTCCCTTCCAACCCAAGCCATTCTATGATTCTATAACACTATGATTCTATGATTTGCGCATTCCACACGCCCAAATTAACTAAGCTCCAACTACTTTCCATTACTAATCTACATCCAAACCCATCTTTAACATTACTACAAAACCCCACACTCAACAGGCACACAAAGTGTAGGACCCTGTGCGCCTCAGCTCTCATTCCCACTATAGGAGATAAGCAGAATTCAAACATGAAGCAAATCTAACAAACTTATAATACTATCCACAACTCTACAGACACTGCTATACCAGCAGCACTCACAAAGCTCTTAAACCAACACAGACAAGGTCTCAGAGGATTGAGGAGTAAAATAAACATCTCAGGCCTCAGTCCCAGTCTCAACACTAATTCAAACTGTAACTTTGAGTCTAGTCCTTCTTGCCCCTTGCTCATTCCTGTTTTGTCCTATAGAACAGTCTTGTACAATAGAAATTTGAACAGTAAGTCTATCGCTTCAGTGTTTCCCATATACAACCATAGGTCAAGAAAAAATTATACATTAATCTTTTGTCATAAATCAATTTCAATTCAATTGTCACAAAAAGCCTATCAACTACTATCAATAAATCATTGTATTTCATATGCTGAATTTTGAAGACTAAAACTAAAAGCAAATTTTTATCCCCTGGGACTTTAATGAAGAGTAAACTAAGTCACTAACATCCATAAAAATAATCTGTTTCAAAAGTTTAAGATATTCTACAAACAACATTTATTCTTCTGAATGCTCAGTTGTTTTGGAACCATCTGGAAGGAATTCTTTTGAGAAATACCAGATAAAAATACCTAGATAAAAAAGGCTACTAAATTGGCTCTCAGAAACATGAACAGACTAAAGTTAGGACCTTGAAAAGCAACAAAACTGAAGCATGCTGTAAACTAGAAAGATACTGGAGAGAAGATGTGGAACATTTAGCAGGATTGTCTGAATCAGAGGATGGAGAATTTATGATTTAAAAATTTACAGTAGTTCTATTTGGAAAATTTTAATCACGTAGAGTGTGCCTTCTTGAAGCCACAGCAACTGTCAACATCTCTCAAGAGAGGGACAGCCCATATTTTATGCCTATCAGTCCAAAATTTCCTTCCCAAAGTTTTTCAAGTATACATATCTGAAATGTGAAGAAAGATTCTTGGGAAATATCTAAAAAAAAATCAGTTAAGATTTCTATGGTGCATACTAATTTCACAAGTCCTATAGATGTATAATTTAATAGATGATACCAGAGAATTTAATATAGATTATGTTAATAAGTTATGGATTATGCTAACAGAGTGAGTACTTGAGGAGCCTATAGAATAGGATAGAAAATTTTTTCTTTTTCAAAAATTTTTTTGTCTACAGCAAACACAGAACTGTTTACTCAAATAGAGAATTAAAAATAACTTAAAAGATTTTGCCTTATGTTTTCCAGTATGAGTAAAAATGACAAAATCTCAAAAGGTGACAAAGCACATTTAGGTTCAGCCCTGCCACCTGTCTTGATGAACTATGTGATAGCACCCTATCACCCTCAACACCAAAAGAGCAGGTGACATGTCAGCAGTGGTGACACTGCAGCTCAGGAGGCAGCTCTTTGCAGGGCTTAGGGAAAGGACTCGGCTTCGCTCAGCCAGAGGTGCTAGAGCTGCAGCCCACCCTGCCAGCAAGGTTGCCAGGGTTACCACAGTCATCCCAAGTGTGGAGATTCAAGATTGTAATAGAGAAGCTTTGCTTCACTAAACAAAAAAATAACAGAATAGAGAGAGATAATTAAATACTAGAGGATTGCTGCAGAAATAAATAAAACTGAATAAAACCATTAACAACTACATACAGACAAAATACCAGACAGCAAAATCATTGCTAAATCCTGAACTATATGTTGATTTTTAAAAGTGTTTTATAAACCCATGGGGAATTTTTTTTACAATTACGTTGACATTGCTGTCTCTGTTATACCCTTTACCACTCTCACAGTATGCTCACATTTATCCCAGCTAAATCACGGGGAGGCAGATGTGTCTTGTTCCTCATGCAGGACAAGATGAAGCCTCAGCTTCAGCCACCTATGCTGGTTCAGCACAGCTCCTCCTGCATTTGGCCATAAAAAGTCTCATCCAGGAATCTTTTAACTGAGCGACAGTTCAATTCAATGTTCATGTATAAAGTACTGTTTGAATCAGGACAGCTGCTGTGCATTGTCCCTTTTTGTCAGAGCAGATTTTTATATTAGGGCACCCAAAGCCAAACAGCAGACCACAGGCATGAATTCATGCTGCTGAGTGCGCCAGGGGCACACCAGTAACCCTGTATAAGCACAGCAAGAGTGTAGCTAATTTTATTACAAAAAACCTAATTATTACAAAATTACTCAGCTTGTATCTGAGTACAGAATTAAGCTCCTGGTATAAACATATCTTTCAAATATAAGTTCAGAAACTACCACTGGATGCTGTGAAGTGCAAAAATAATTTCAGAGTCTTAAAACTGCTCATGCTTTTCATAATTTTCTTTTGTGGGTTTTTTTCCACATTTTTCTGCTTCTTTTTTATAGTCTGTCATTGAAGAAATTGCCTTGCTCTTGACTTATTTAATTTATTTCTTAAATGGAAGCACATACATTTTCATGATACACGTGCAAAATCTTATGTGATCAGCACAAAGTCAGGAAGAGGTGACTTATGTAATAAAAGAGTTCGAGAGTAAACTTTAAAGACCATCGTCCCATCACTTATACAATTATTTGCAATACAATATCATACTGAGAAATTACTTTGAACAACATTTACACTTTTTTTTTTTGAGGAATTGTATTTTGCATCCAAAGTCCAAACATCTCAGGCCTAATAATTCTTTCAAAATATTGTTCCTTACCATAGACTGTTTCTTTGGCTGTGAAACTTAGGTTGGACACTTATGCATTAGTATTCTAAAGCACTGCAGTTAGACAGGATATCTGTTTCTACTATAAGCCATTTCTTTTTCAAGTTACTAGTTTTAAAGACGGTGTAAGTGCTGAACAAGAAATAGGTGTCTGGATGTATTTACTCTATAAGCACCTATTAAAAAATAAAATTAAGAGAGCAAATATAAGAATGAAAAAGAATATTTAGTAAAACTAGAAGGCAAGTTTACCTAGTGAAAAAAAATTTTCTGAGCTTAGCTATTTAAGCTTGCATCTTTATTGATTGTACAGGTTGTCAAGCAGTACAATCTAACTAGACAATGTTGATTCATTATCTTCAGGTTAAGCCCACATTGTGAAGAATTCCACAAGGAAGCAAGAATGCTTATTGTAACTATTTCTGCTTTTGCTGGTTTATATTGGTAAATCTCCAGTGATTTTAGGAGACGAAGGAAAGTGACACAGGCAAGAGGCCCCGGATACTTCTATTTGCAGGACTCAAATCAGCGTAAATGAGTAATTTGTCTATTATCCTTCGTAGTGATTGGTTTGAACACAAGAATCTTTTCATCTGGAGTGATGAGTCTTGTATCTCCTGGACGCTCATAGAGGGTTTGGCCTTTTAGGTTTTTTAGGCACCTAAGTATTCATTTCTGTATTTCTGAATGCTTGGCTTTCTCATAGGAGAAACCGGGAAAGTCTTAGGCTTCCGGACGTTGTACTCCTATCAGCAAACCTTGTATTTCTGTCTCTCTCTTCCTTTGGACACACTCTTCAAGCCATTGTGTGCAATGGGGATTACAGGACCCGACTCTCCCTTCATCTTATGGAATTTGTGATGCCTCCACAGCCTCTGCTTAGCACACTGAAAGAGTACCTTCTTCTGTTGCTCTTTTCAGGAGATTTTAAGCCTCTTTTCCTTTTGCTCTTTTCATATCTCCAATTGGAAGAGACTCAAACTGCAAGAGAAAATAGACAGGAGACTAAATACTGCATATGCTTCATCAAAATCCCTTGGCAGTAGACTTTTTATGTCACAGACAGGTTTGGGGTTTCATTGAGGTATAAAGCTGAAGAAAGAGATGATAAAGATGAGAAAAAAATCTCCCAGAAAATGGAGAAAATGTAAGAAAAAAATGAATGTAGCCAGATAAATTGTTGTTCATTCAAATGGCGTGAAAGTCTATCTTCAAAATATTCAACATATACATGGATTTATTCAATATTTTTTGTCTTTCTATCCATCATCAGATTTCTGCAACTTTGAATTGCTGGACCAGATAACAAATTATGCTTAAATGTTTAGCAGTAACAAATGGATATAATATAATTTCAGTAATACAATTATCACATGTTTCTGGGAGTTTCACAAAAAAATGGATATAATATAATTTCAGTAATACAATTATCATATGATTCTTGGCATTTCACAAAATTAAAGGGATTAAATGTCTCTCTAAAGGTTTATAGTTTGATGTAAATCTATAACTCAAAAAGCCTGCCTACAATTCAGCTGCCTAAGAAATATATATTTAAAATGCACACAGAGCTTTTGATCTAAATGAGAAACATGAAGAAAAAAGTTGTCATGTTAAAAATTTGAGGGTACATTGAGGTTGACTTTTCGAATTTTGTATTTTTAAGATAAGTTTAGGGGCAACTAAAAGTATTTTTCCACCTTATCTAAACTAAATGTGAGGACAAAGGGAAGACTGTCCAGAGTACAAACGATGACCTATGAGATTAAAAAGAAGTCTCTTTGTTGCAATTCTATCATCACTTGTAAGTGACAAAGTGCCAAAAGACAGGTTTCTGGCAGCAGCAATATATTTTCTTCGGGGCAGGAAAATCATCAACAAGGTGTCTGTATATGTGTAGCACTGCTTGAATATGAAAGCAATTTTCTGAAGCCCTGTGGCTTAATTCTATTGTTTTCATCAGGAACGAATATTCTGGATCACAGTCTTCAGCAACTGATAATAATGGACACACTGTGAAAAATGGATGAGCAAGTTCCTCAGATGACTGTTGGACAAGGCTCCAGTACCATAGACAGAAATATTTTCATTTATCTAAAAAGAGATTAAATGCTAACAAGGTTTCAGTACATTTATCTGTCTGGCTTCTGTGTATGGTTTCCATTAAATTAAAGGGGGAAGGAAAAAATGTAAAGGGAATAAAATGTAGATTAAAAAAAAGGCATGCTGCATGTAGAGAGTTATTATAATCTTCCATTTTCTAAAATAAAAATATCAACTAGAGATGCAGAAATACAAGCAGAGATACAACTGCTCAATCAAACTATAGGTAATGTGGGATAATAGAAATTATTGCACAATCTACCTCTAATGTAGTAATGTACCTTCAAGAAAGCCTAATTATGCATCCAATATTCATACTTAACACCTTCTGAAAAATGCTTCAGACATATGAGAACCAGTTATTTGGCAGCAGGACCATATCCTCCAGCATTTGATGGCAATATAATTTATAAGTTTCTTTAATTATTCATTTCCATCGAGCCTAGCCGGCACCTTCATTATCTTCCCATGCAGAGCATTCTCCAACTTGGAGCAAAGACTGTGTATGGGAGCAGGTTCTGTAGACAAGCTCAAGGGATTCTCTTTATATTGGCAAGTAGAGATAGTTGTTGACTTCTACATTCACTCAAAATTTGCCCAAAAAACCACTAGGTTTGTCCCAGTTATGTACCTGAATCAATGTTTTTTGTAAAAAAAAAGTCTATGTTTTCTTCATTTTTACACTGTCTTGAAAATTACTTCAAAGCAGTGTAGAATATTTGCATTTAATTCTACTCCTTCTGCAAATAAAGGGAAAAAACATATCTTAGATAGGAACAAGATGAGAGTCCAAAAGCATTTGACTTCATGTAAAAATTCTAGATTCTGATCCTGATCAGGCAAGAATATAATCTAGGTACAAGCTTTACTTTATGCACATAAGCAGCTTCATTTCGGACACGGCAAGATTAAAGCAGATGGAGGTAAACATGGGAAAATTTGTCTGTTCAGTTCTTTTCACATTTAAACTAAGGCTTATATTCCCAAAATTTCAAAGTGATTTGGATACCTTAACAACTCTGAGAAACTAAGTATTACTCAGAAACTGTTGAGCCATGTTTCTCCACTAAACAAAGCTGTAAGAAAATGGTATTTTAATGAATTTATGTGATTAATCTTATTAGAAAAATATTATGATTCTGTATTCAAATGTATTGTCTTGATTTTGACTTTTTGCATTTTTCTCACTAAAAAAAACTTTTATATGAATTTTAAACCACACTGTCTAGTTAGTGCAAAAATTAAGCCATTAAAATAACATTGGGAAAATAGGTTTTGGAAGTACTAATAATCTGTTTATTTACAAACTGAAGCTTTCCAACTCTAATCACACAGAAAGCTTCGCTGGCTCTCCACTACAAGAGTAACACAGTTCTGCTTTAAACACATGTTAATTATTTGTTATAAAGTTCATTAAGGTGGTTCCCTAAGGTCAAAGCACTGCCCATCCACAAAATTCAATGGAAGCTAGCAGTGCTTAGTTAAGAACAGCCTCTGTCTGTAGCTTTATCTATTTCTGTTTTTCCAGGGCAACAAAATTTTACAGCCACCATAGAACATGATATCCAAAACGATAACCAGTGTATGGGTATGCATATGGTGTTATCTCTTCAGTTGACAGAGAATTTCCCAGGCTGCAGTGAAGCAACAGCGGGTGTCTGGTTACAGGACCCGCAGTTTACGAGGTGATGGCATCTCCCATAGTGGGACTCTGTGTTGGTTAAGCTAAGAAATATTTTTGCCCAACCTCCAGGAAAAATGTAAAACTACAGCAATCTGTCTTTAACTCCCACTCTGATAAACTGTGAATAATAAATGGCTGAATACAGCTATCACAAGTCAGGCTGCTATTTCGGATAAATATAATAGCAGGCACTGACTACATGAAGGGCCATAAGGACAAACGGGAACAATTGGTGTTGTTAAACACTGACTGCCTAACTAGTGAAAAGAATGTTCTTTATACCTCAGATATGAAAAGGGAATCATGGATACATTTCTATCTAATTCCTTTCAATGGCAGCAATTTTTGACATGTTTTGCTATAACAATGAATTTTATAACACATTTAAATACACATTTTGCACATCTATTATTCCTGTACATATAAAACTGATATGAAACCAGTATTGTGAATGTGTGTGGTATCTGCTATTGTCTATTTGAAGACTGAATTGAAGTCACCATTGAATGAGTTTATCTCACAGCTGTAAAGATAACTCTTGGTTTTTAAAGGAAAATCATAAAAGAATATACTAAAAGATAACTTATTTTTAAAGGAAAATTGTAAAAGTACATATTATTACAGTATAAGAAAATGTAAAAAGTGTTTTGCAGTGAATTTCAATGCCATATAACCAGCCTCAGATCCTGCACTATGATTTCTTAAATTTCTTCAAAACTGACTCTCTCCATGAAAAAACAAAGCTAGTCAAAACGCAAGCCCATTACTGAATTGTGGAGGCCAGTCCTATTAGGGTCTGGGACTCTGGGAGGGAGCTCCAGAAAGATCAGACTATCAGCAAGAAAAATAAGTCCATTATTTACCAAGGTATTGGCGTTCTGTCTTTTCATTCAACTACTTCTAACACTGCACATGAGAACTACAGTAGTGAAAATGTACTGCATCAGGAATGGCACACAAGATCTATGAACAATTTGTCCCTCCTGTCATTGCCAGAACAAGCCTTACCACAGATCAGAAATGAAGCAAAACAAAAGAATAACCTTAAAAAACTTCAGGTAGCAGATACTCCATTCAAACAACTGACATATAAAGGGCTACATTTTCAAAATTTGCAAAGTTCAAATTGCGTGACACAATATTTATATGAAAATGCACAACATATACATCCATCAGTGAGGCATTTCTGAGTGTACATAACCAATTTTTCAGTTAAGGTACAGGTATCTGTATTTTATTCTGTACTTGATACAGCTAGACCCCAAAATCACATAGATACTTTGTTCAATGTAAACATCATAAAAAATTTCAAGAATTAAAATTATTTAAATCCTTACAGGTTAAAAGAGCAACTAAGAAACTATAACACTGGAATGCTTTTTATGAGCAATATTTCTACAGTATTTGGCATAGATTAAATAGATAATCATGCAATGATCTCTGAACCATCAATCATATAATTCCTTTCCTACATTCCTCAAGATCCACCTGAGAAACTAGGTGTCTTGTCTCCACATCCAACTATGCTGGTTTTGCCTGGGATAGAATTAATTTTCTTCACAGTGGCTGGTATGGGACTACGTTTTGGATTTTTGCTGAACACAGAGTTGATAATATAGAGATGTTTTTGTTATTGCTGAGCAGGGCTTACACACAGCCAAGGCCTTTTTTGCTTTTTTACTGCCACACTGGCAAGAAAATTGGTAGTGCATGGGAGACTGGGAGGTGACACAGCTGGGGCAGGTGACCAAAGGGATATTCCATACCATATGACATCATGCTCAGTATATAATGTGGGGTGAAGAAGGAAAAAGAAGGGACATTTGAAGTAACAACGTTTGTCTTCCCAAGTAGCAGTTACGTGTGACAGGGCCCTGTTCTCCGGGCGATGGCTGAACACCTGCCTGTCCGTGGGAAGCTGTGAATTAATTCCTTGTTTTGTTTTGCTTGCATGCATGGCTTTCTCTCTCCCTATTAAAGTCTTTATCTCAACCCACAAGTTTTCTTGCTTTTACCCTTCCAATCCTCTCCCTGATCCTACTGGTGGTGGAGTGAGCGAGTGGCTGTGTGGGGCTTGGTTGCTGGCTAGGGTTAAACCACAACACTACACACAAGATTTGCACAAACTCTCTTTCTTAAAGGTTGCAATATTTCTTTATATTTTAGCCTAAATTTATTTAGTCGTGTTTACTCATCTATACTCATTTGAGTCAACATTGCCCTTGAGTTTAAGCAATTCTCAATTCCTCGTGTCCCCTTCCTGATGTAATTAAAGCAATCACATTCTCTTCCAGCTTACTTTTTGCAAGACTAATAAAACCCAGCTATGATCTCCAGCTCCTTGATCATCCAGGAAGCTTTTCTTTGCAATTGTTTCGACTTTACTCAGCTTTATTGCATATAAGTGAGCAGAATTGATCAGTACTCCAGATGAGATCTCACTTAAGGCCTTATAAAATGGCATTCACGTTTCCTTCTGTCTTGGAAACATTTCACCTGATATATCCTAAGACTCTTTACTTCTCACAGTCCTGCATCCAACCCATTTCAGTTATCCTTTGACCAACTAAGACTGTGTTTAAAGCACCTTCTACAGGCTACAGCAGAGGTCACAGCAACAAATGATACCGAATTACTCATGCCCACACTGCTTGCAGTCCTTTTCTAGTGACCACCAGCCATGCCTAAATTGCACAGCACTTGATCCGGATCCCCTGTGGTATCTGTATGATACTCCTGTGGCCCTAAGAATTAATACTGATTCTCTTGTGGCTTTCCAGTTAAAGTGCCCAAAATAAAGGGAAACTGAGTATGCCAGAGTAATGTTAAACCAAGGACACTGTTTGGAGATGGGTGATATATGAGAGGTAATGGGTTTGCTTAAACAGATTTGGATGGTTACACAGTGCCACATAGGTTTGAGCTCTCCCTAGCTCTGTATGAGAAACAGTCCTGGGAGTAAGCTACACCTTCTTACTAATAACACACTTGGATTTTCCCTAGGAAGGAATTAACAGTGAGGTCCAAGAGAGAGCTTCATACATGCAGTGCAGCTGATGAGGAAAGTAGCCAGAAATTGGCTGAGAATTTTCATCATTTCACCAGTACACACATATATATTCTTTTTCCTCCGTTATTTCCAAAAGATGGTGACCCCTCACTTGACAGAAAATGTTGCTATTGCTCTCCAATGACCAGATCAATGCAAATTGCTGTCACATTTTCTTTATATTTAATAAAAAAATATTACAGTCACCTCTTTGGTTATTTTTTGTAGCCATCTCACCCTTAAAATCTCCATTGTTCCCCTACATTGAATATAAACCATCAACTTGTATTGATTCAATGATTGTTTATTGAAGAAATCAGTCTGATCTCTACAGATACACCATTAAACAAAACATCAGCAGTGTGCAGTGAAAGTCCTCCATCATGCAATTATTAGAAAAGTCCATGGTATGATTTTCCCCTGTGCCAACTTAGCTGTCTCAGTCGACTCCTAAGCACAATTTACAAAAGCTGGCACAGAGTGTCAATCTGCGCACGCATGGAGGCAAATTGCTGGAAGACTAAAGGCACTTAATAATATGGACATGGGTTATGCTATTCTGCTGGCTTCTTCATCAGAAAATAGCCCTAGGCCCTCTGAATTTTCTGGTGTAGACTTCAATCACATGATTATTAGCCTTTCTTAAAGATATTCATCTGGTATTATTGCAACCTATTAAATACATTTAAATCTGAATTTAAATGCATTTTTTCAATGTGTGCAATGGTTTGCCATTTTGTCAGATCTTTAGGAGGTGAGATATTCAATTAGAGTCTTCTACCCTTGCTTGAATATACTAAAATCTAATTGTGAACATCCCATCCCACTTTATCTCTGTGATGAACAGAGGCAGTCACTGGATTCAAACACCTCTAAACTTTGGGCATTTTTCCCAGTTTTGCTACTGGCATGGAAAAACTGATATTTTAGTATTATGGGGTTTTTTACTATAACAGCAAACCCATCAAATTCCTGAAGGATATATTTTGTGCATAGAAAAGTGAACATAAGAAAGAACATAAACCTGCAAAGGTGGTCAGAGATTGTGATCATACAGAGTTTGTGAAGATCATACAGAGTTTCAGAGGAAAAACCTTATCAATAAAGACACAGCAGCTCCAGCCATTATCCTGCAGAGACACACACATCTGTATTGCTCTTGCACACATCACTGACTCCAGAAGAACTACATGCACATACAGAGCTCAGCAGGATCAGGAACTGCCTGTTTCAGACTCTTCCATGACCCTGACTGGCTCCTCTGGGTTTTTAGCAATTAATAAGTGATTACCATAACGCATTATGCATTCAAAAGTCTTTTATTATATGGATATTCCTTCATTCTCCCAATAACATATATGTTGAATTCTTACTAAATGCATTGCTCTAGGTGACTGTTTTATACTTAACTTGGGCCTCATCTTTGTGCCCTTGCTTTCTCAGCTGCTCTCACCAATGCTCAGGAAATGCCCGGGTTGATTTTGTTAGCGTTTTTATAGTACTGGGAGCAAAGAGGGAGGGGGTAATGAAAAGGAAAAGGATCATTTATCAAGACAGAATTAAAAGCAAGACTTTAACAAAAATATATTTGGGTTAAGATTTTAAATGGCATTCGCCTGAATTGTCTGGGAACCAATTTCCATCTGCTCTATCCTCCTGTGGCCAGAAGGCTTATACAATGCATTTTACACTGTGGTTTTCCCCATATTATGAGGGGGGAGTTATTTCAGATTCTACTGTGCTTCCAGAGTTTCAAAGCTGAGTCTTAACCTTTCAATCTGCTTATTAATACTCATGTCATGGCTCCTATTGAGAAAGAGGTTTAGTGTCACCGTCCTCAATCAGTGTCCTTTCACTCACTTTCATTAAAGAACCATGTTTTCCTGACAAAGGATAACAAATGGACCCTGTGGGTCCCTAATGTGCTTTTTGACTACAGAGCCTGTACCATTTCTCTGAAGCAATGGCAATTATTTGTCATTTTAATATGACTTGGCAAGGAGATCCAAAAACATATGACCATTATTCATCAATATGTATATCTTGTGCTTGCATTAATATTAGAATATCATTATTATTACTCTGACATTGTATGAGCTAGACAAAATTACATCATGTAAAAAATGTATTAAACTATGTTCAGCTATATCCATGCAGCAAGGCAAAAGCAATTTAAAGATCTGTAGCAGCTCTGTGTTGAATGCAGCTATTCATTCTGATTAACAGCAAAGTCCTTTTACCTGTGTGTTAATGAAATATATTTCAGTATTGCTCCACTGTTAATTGAAAACAGCATAGTTCTATGTTACTGTTGTTACCACACATACAAAATGATCACACCAATTTTCTTTGTTCCTAAAATCTCTTGATATTTAATACTCCTGACATTCCTGGCAAATGGTAAAAAAAAAAAAAGTCAATTTATGTTAATTTTGGGGAATGGCATAGCCATGTGTTTCCCATTTCTTCTAGGTGTTTTTTGTTGCTACTGTTTTTGTTCAAGCTATTGACTATTTTAATAAACTGAGCTTATATACGATACTTGAGTCCAGTGTTAAGTTCATTATAGTTTTCTACAGAGGAAAAAAAGAGTTGTGCTTATGTCAATGTCTGTTGTTTTGAGATCCAAAATCACTGGTTAGAGCCAGAGAGATACTCCTATTGTTTCTTGGGTTTGTGGAACATGGACTTAAAAGTGGATGAAGAAAACATCCTAATAATATTTAACATTTTTCATCTCATTACACTCCACTTGATAAATAACACTGTTCTGTGAAAAAAGGGAAGTAGAAAAGTCTCAGAGTAAAAGTTCTGTAATGAAATGCAAGAACTGTTCTATCCAATCAGGCTATTCTGGTTATTGCTCTCAAGATAATATGACTTGAGGGAGAAAGACCCCACCATGAAATAATTCTTGAGTAGCTATGTTTTCCCAGGTGACATCTTTTGCGTGACACTAACAAAGCTTAAAAGGATACATTGCACTTAGCAATGCAACAAATTCAGGTATTTAAGGACACTTTCCTGGTGAATTGTTGGAAAATACAATTAAAAATTAAACGACAATGGCAAAAATTATGAAAGGTGATGGCAAAGGCAAGTGGCTTCAAAATGCTCAAAATTTAAAAAGATTTAATTTTTATTACAAAGACAGGAACCAAGATGATGTAGCAATTAGTTTAATAGCTGACAAGTGTATAAACTTGATTTTTCACCTATTCCCCTCTCAGTTGGAATAAGTTACAATGAGCATGATAGTCTACTTACAAACTCACGTGTGAGACTTTTTCAGGTCACTTAACCCCAAGTATCTTGGTCCCTTCATTCAGTAGGTCTGAACTAATACCTGCTAGAATCTCCAAAGGGCATGGGCCTCTCCTCTTTGTTTATTCTCCTTACCTTCCACTTAAAAACAAAAGCTACATTATTTTACATCTTTCACATAATTTTTCCATTATTTCCTATTTTCTCCAACCATAGCACTCTATCAGTTTTGTATCAGACATTTCTGTTAAAATTAGGTTACTCTAAAACATTTAAACACATCACACAAACCATGTACCTTACTGTGCACTATGTACTTAGATTAATATCCATTCTAGAAAGGGCTGCACTTTGGTCATTTGAGTACTTTCTGAGTAGGCAGAAAAAGTGAGCTGTAAGATGCCATTGAACTCCTTCATGGAACTACATAATGAGAAGCAATAGTTACATCAACTTAGGAGCAAGCACGTATGACAGCCAAACAAAGGCACATCAATTATGCGGGTGGAGGGATTTTTGCAGAATACCGTTTTGTGCAATTCAAAGACATGAAGAGAAAGAATCAATAAATCAACACTATGCACCGAACAGCACTGCGATTATAGCCCTAAAAAAAGCCCAGCAAGAGTTATGCTGAGTGCTATCTGAAAGAGGCTTATAATTCCTGTCATTTCGAGCACTCTTTTCTAAAAAAAAAAGGATGATTCCAAGACACCTGACTCCCTCAACAACTTCTCCTAGAAGAAATATCTCATTGACCAATTTCTCAAGCCAAAAAAAAAGATATGGGAGTATTCTTTCCAGTACTGTTCATACATCTTCTTCACTTATGTGCCAAATAAGCAGTTTGGTCAGAAGGAGATAAGTAGGTCTGGTCAGAGCAAAAGCAGGATGGGGAGCAGAAAAAGTGAAGATATCAGCATCATAACAATCACACAATGTAGTGAAGAACATGCAAAGAGACATCTAGACTGCTCTTAAAAATGTATTTTTATAAAGATTTTTGAGAAGGGATTCCACAAGCACGTGAAACTTCATGGTCATTTTCCATTCTTCATTACGTATAGGAATGTTTTAGATATCTCAAGTTGGAAACATATTTCTTCAGAAGCCAAATCCACAAAGAGACTCAGCTGCTCTAAAACTGCTAGGGATTTGACAAATATTGAAAAGAGTGAAATCAGGAAGATGGTAGTGAGCTACCCTGTTTCCAACTCAGAACTCATTTCTGCTCTGTAAAACATGAGAATCGAGTGAACAGTAGCGTCTAATACCTTTGTCAGGGATATAGACAATGAGATCAAGTGCACCCTCAGCAAATTTGCAGGCGACGCCAAGCTGTGTGGTGCAGTTGACACACCTGAAGGACAAGATCCCATCCAAAGGGACCTGAATAAGCTCAGGAAGTGGGTCTGTGGGAACCTCACTTTGTTCACCACGAAAAAGTACAAGGTCCTGTACCTGGGTTGAGACAACCTCCAGTATCAATACAGGCTGGGAGATGAAGGAACTGAGAGCAGCGTGGCTGAGAAGGATTTTAGGGTATTGGTGGATGAGAGGCGGGACATGAGCCAGCAATGTGTGCTTGCAGCCAATCGTACCCTGGGCTGCATCACCAGAATTGCGTCCAGCAGGTCGAGGTAGGTGATTCTGTCCCTCTGCTCTGATGAGACCCCATCTGGAGTGCTGCATCCAGCTCTGGGATCATCAACACAGGAAAGACATGGACCTGTTGAAGTGGGTCCAGATGAGGGCCAGTAAGATGATCAATGGGCTGGAGCAGCTCTGCTGTGAAGACAGACTAAGGGAGTTGAAGTTGTTCAGCCTGGAGAAAAGAAGACTCTGGGGAGACATTATAGCAGCCTTCCAGCACCTAAAGGGGGCCTATAAGAAAGATGAGGACAAACTTTTTAACAAGGCCTTCGCAATAGGATGTGGGCTAATTGTTTCAAGCTAAAAGAGGGTAGATGCAAACTAGACATAAGGAATAAACGTTGCACAATGAAGGTGGTGAAACATGTTGACCAGAGCAGTGGTAGATGCCCCATCCCTGGAAACATTCAAGGTCAGGTTGGAGAGAGCTCTGAGCAACATGATCTAGTTGAAGATGTACCTGCACATTGAAGGGGAGGTGGACTAGATGCCTTTTAACAATCACTTCCAGCCCAAACCATTCTATGATTCTATGTACAACAAAACAATGAAGTAGTTGGAGAGTGTGGTCAAAGAGGAAGGATCCAAAGCTTAGCTACATGGGGTGGCTCTTTGAGCAACAACAAGATCTGGAGACAGCGAGCTATGGTTAGGTGTTTAATACCTGCTAGTGGACTCACTAGGGTGCACTTTTAATACCACTTTGGGACTGACTTTCTGTTTCCTAGCTTTCGATGCAAAATGTGGGATGGCCAAAGTAGCTGCATCAATGTTCAGCTATTGCCTGGAGTACCTAACAAACATGCTTTTTTGGGGTTTTCTCAAGTGCATACATTATGGTAAGAGCAGCAATATTTCTTCAGTCTTCTCAAAGCAAAATGGAAAACACAGCACAATTAAGATCATCATCCTTAAATAAGAATAGCTACACTGCAAAGCATTGAAGAAAATCACACCGATTCAATATTTTTAATATGTACATGTATTTGGCACTTTAATTGTGAATCTTTGTGATTTGGGCTGTTTATCTTTCCAGTTCTTAGTGAACAAAATACAGTTGGAATAAGCTGCAAGAAACCACTTTATGCAAAACGGTTTGTGGAAGATCAGAATAGCATCTGAAATAGTAAATCACCTGCTGGTGCTGTAGAGACAGATGATATCCTAAAAATAACCTAAAAAAAAATTCAAATTGCAGCCTTTATTAGTTTCCTGACCAGGCTTACCAGTGGGAACCACACTACTGGGCCCATTGGCACAGCAGTGGGGGAGGCACACAACAGGGCAAATGGCTGGAAGTGAACAGTGGTGACAGAGAAGCTAAGAGTGCTACTGAAAGAAATGTACATTAAATATGGCACAGTACAATAAATCTTGGGTAAGTTTTATATCTTTTTAGGACTGCACATTTGTGTAACTGCTTAGAACACAGCAATATTTTTTCCTCATGCTTCATTGGAGAGGACCCACAGGAATACATTGTACATGTGCTTGGTGGCCACTAGTAGTGGTATGAGAAATGAAACCTTGCATGAAGTTTTGAAGGATGGCCACAGATATTTGAAGGTATAAAGAACAGTTTCTCAGGATAATCTAGAACAAAGATATTCAAAGTCTGGAAAAATATGGAAGCAATAGTAGAAATCCGTTAACGATCTTGAGGATTTGGAATAGACACAGGAAGGCAGTAATGGCTTTGCTGTCATGGAGTTCCATTACAATGAGACCAGATGACTGGAGAATAACAATGATGAAACAAGACTTTTAATTTCTATGATTTGGGCATTCTCTTTCATCACTTGATCAATTTCTACATTGTCTGTAGAAAAAACAGAGATATAAAAAGAAAAAAATGCAAAAGGCACTACAGATTACGCTAAAATACAGATAGAATTTAATAAATCTAAAAGTCTTATATTTTAATGCAAAAAAATTCTCACTTTACTGTTTCTTGGATCTATCACATTTGCTGTCTTTTGATGCATTTCACGTGATGTAGCAATTTTCTAGCAAACTCTCTGGGACAAGGCTTGTCTCCTATATTTGTTAATGCAATGCACAGAATACTGAAACTTTTGTCCCTTTTTAGGTCCCCAAGCAGTGGCACTGAAAAAAAAAGGAAGAAAAATTTAAAAAAGGGTATTATCTTGCACATTTTAAAGCTGCAGATGATATGTATTATATTTTTGTTGCTGCTCTTCCTGTGAAGGCAAATCTTTATCTTGAGAGGTCAACTAATGCATAATAGCAGAAGGTATCCCACACAGGACAGTGCTTCACCAAGAACTTCTTCAAAATCCTCTTTTAAAGGCTATTTACTGTCCTTGACCTTGACTGTCCTTTGGGAAGGAGAGAAAAATTGGTCTTAGCTTTGCAAAGCAGTAGCAAAAGCTAATCAAACTCACTTTCACTTCCATTTCCAGCATGTGTGTTGCCTTCTGATGAAGACTGCTGCACACTGAGAGCTTAACCCAAATCAAAAACATTTCCCACAGGACCTCCGGGTGTACTGACATAGTAAATAACTCCATGTCAACTTCAACAAGTTCTTAGCTAATCTGGAGTCCTCCAGAATTTACCTTCAGCATCCCAATTATATTTTTACCTGGTTAGCCTGGCATTTTATGATAAACTTGTGACAGTAAAGAGCAATCAAATTCCTGTAGTCTAAGGGGAAATTTTCCAAAAGGAAAGAGGGATTTTATCCCATTCTAGCTTCTTCTTAAATAGAAACACTGTATATTGCACAGCTTGTAGCTCCACAGTGACATACTTATGAAAAGACAAAAATAATTTCCTCCTAATAAATATATTTTTTTTTAAGTGAATCTCTTCTATAAAGATAGAGCAACAACAGCAACAACAGAGGCTGAGCTCTACCATTGGCTTGTGTGATATAAGAATAAGTGGGTTGAACACATTTCACATAAGATCAAGATATTTAATGTATAAAAATCAAGACAGTGCTCTTAAAAATGAAACATTACAGTTGCATGATGTTTCCAAGAAAAAAGCTTGCAGTAAAACATATTTACATCTAGCTGATCCGTACCCAAAGGTATCCTCATAAACATTTTGCAGTCAAGCAAGCTAGAGCTACTTTAAAAAGAAACTGTCAATAATTTCTAAAACAGAGCATAAAAATAGCTAAGGTGTCATTTTGATCCTTCTGAGTATACTTTATTTGTCCTTGAAAAAAATATATCCAATGTACCTTTCAAAATGATTTATTATGTGTTATTGTTACAGTGTTCAATATTGTTCAATACTGAACTACTGTACTGATTACCACTCTCCCAGTCTGCTTTAGTTCTATCATGTGCTTTTATTTACCACCTGAGGCAAAAACATTTTAATTGGTTTAGGGAAGCTTGAACTCTCTTTTATCAATGACACATTTCATCAAAATAGAACAAAGCCAGGAGCTGTACATACTCTCCCAGTGTTGCAAAATAATGGGTTTGTTTGAGGGCTTAAGTTTGGAAATGGATCTCTACAGTGTAAATTACTTAATCACTTGAATAGCAATAGCAGAACACCTTGATTTTTTTCTTCTTTTTTTTTTCAATAGTAAGAAAATTTATAAACAGGTTGCACTAAATTTCTATAACTTTATTCTAGACAAATACATCCTGCAAATTGACGCAAAATCTACCAAAGATCTAGAATATAACATTACATGGTTTATAGTACTGCGAGTGACAGAGCTAAATTAGGTACTAATGCTTGATCTAAGAAGTTTCTGTTAAAATAATTGTTGTGCAAAACAGAGAACTGTAGTCATGTTTGAAGTAAGTTTCATTGTTTGCACAGATTTGAAAAAAAAGACCTCATTTTTCCAGATTAAAAATGGCACCTTTAAGAAAGTATATGAATTTCTTAAGGAAGATAACATATGTCTTGTGAACAAGTAAAAGAAGCTGTCTTTCTATTTTTTTAAAAGTGCTTACTTGACTAGGTCAGGACCCCACTGGAAGCCTCATATTTTTAAAAGTTGTTGAAAACAAAAATATATGTCTAACTACAATATATTAGTTAAAATTAATTACAAAACAAGGAATAAATCTATTAGTTTGTTTCTATCAATATTTTCAACTAGGATAATAAACATTTTACTTTGAAATTTAACAAGAATTATACAACATAACTATTTTTTCATGAACAACAGAGTTAATCAGCCCTTTTCTCCCAACATTTTGCATACTACACCCCTCACAAAGCTTGCTGCCACAGCTCCTGCTGTTGTCCCAGCTGTCTCTCTGGGCAAAAGGTGCAATAGCTGTCTGTTATCATACACATGGTGACTGATCAGCCAGTTTCTGTTTCAGCACATGTTACCAGTTCCACGTGTACTTACACATATAAGGTTTTTTTGTCTTTTCCTCAATGACATAGATATTAGCTATCCAAATACCAATTTTCACAAAACATTTCAAAATTCATTACCTTTAGGATCTCAGATCCACCCTGTCCATATTGTTTGAAATTAGTTTTAGGATTCAAAATTTTTAGGGATAGCTGGAAGGAAAGATGCACAGACAGGTCAAAAGAATAATTATATATGCTTTGTTTGCTTTAGGAATTCAAGCTCTAAAAAACGGAATTAAGACACACTGATGATTATATTTACCTTCTGGCTTGCACAGCAGTACTTTATTGCATGTCAGAGACCCTTCAGTGTTACTGTAAAAGATTTCTGCTTCTCCCAACATCTGTGGTGCTTACTTTCTGCCTGTTTGCTGCAGAGGGAACAAAGGGAACAAGTCTGAAAACTTCAGACACTGCGGAGGATGTGCCAGGCATCCAGGGCACTTGTTATGATGTCCAATGGTCCTGCTTCACAGATTCTTTACAGGCTGGGGTGAGGAATGCCTTTTTAACCCTAAATCACACTTAAGACTGGTTGAGAAAAAAATGAAAAAAAGCGCATGACCTCCAGAACAAATAACACATTTAAAAACATTTACAGAATACATTGACATAACTCTATGTATTGGGTTTGTGTGACAAGGTTTTGGTAATGGGGGGGCTACAGGAGTGGCTACTGTGAGAATCTGCCAGAAGTTTCCCCCATGTCTGACAAATCCAACGCCAGTAAAATGGCCAGGGCCAAGTCTATTGGTAATGGCAGTAGTGCCTCTGGGATAACAGATTTAAGAAGGGGGAAAAAAGTGCTGCAAAACAACAGTTGCCAGGAGAGACGAGTGAGAATATGTGATAAAAAACAACTCAGATGCCAAGGGCAGTGAGTAGCAGGAGGAGGTGCTCCAGGTGCTGGAGCAGAGATCCACCTGCTGCCGGTGGTGGACCCCATGTCAGAGCAGGTGGATGACTGAAGGAGTCTGTGACCCCATGAGAAGCCCACGCTGGAGCAGGCAGCTGGCAGGACTTGCGGCCCAGTGGAGGCAGGAGCTCATGCTAGAGCAGGTTTGCTGGCAGGACCTGTGACCCCATGTGGGACCCACACTAGTGCAGCCTATTCCTGAAAGACTGCACCTCATGGAAGGGACCCAAGCTGGAGCTTTTCCCACGGGAAGAACTCACATTTTAATAGTTTTTTTCCCTTTCACAGTTTCATAACAGTTTCTCTCACAGTTAGTAAGGAACTTAGAAAAATGAAGTGTGATGAGGATTGTATTTTTCAGTGGACTCCTACACTCTTTATCCATTTCTGCATTAGAAACATATATGAATCAAATATCTAAGGAAGTTAGCTTAAGAAGACATAAATATTTAAGGAAACTAGTACTGAGTAGCTTATTGCTTTTTTCATCTTGAAACCCGATATTGGCAATTATTTACCACTTCAGGGTCTTGGGTGACCGATCTTCAAGTTTTTCCTTTGGGCCTACCATAGCAATATGGCTTAGAGAAGCTTTTGAGTGCTCTAGTTGGAGCTGAACATATCATGTGGGGGATTATTTTGGCGAAGCTTTTCAGTCACCTTTAGGTGCAAAATAAAACTGATCTCTCTCTCCCATTTTTTCAACTGTTCATGATTCTGAAGAAGGATTTTTATCCAAAACCTCCATAGATGAAGACAGCATTCAGTACTGGGAATCCATACTGAGATATGGAGAACAGGATTTATATCTCAAAAGACCAAGCAGACTTTCTATTGCCTTCAGTGTTCCAGGTGAGCGGCTGGAAGACCATCTGGCAAAACTCTGCCGGACTCTTAAGCTAACACAAAGTTGGAGGTCTGGCACCAGCATTTGTGCTAAGTTTCAAACTAACAGAAATTTGGGCAGATATTGAACATGACTTTTATGATGTACTTGGCACCCAACATCAAAATATTTCCAACACCATCCCAAGCAAGATTTTTATACAATTTATTCAGAAAAAGGAAAGAGACCATCTTCTATCTAGGGAACTAATACCAGTATTTGTGTGATTATTAAAAAAAGTGAATATATAATTTTAAATAGCTTCCCCTGTGAAAGCTGTTTTGCTTTGGTTCTTGAATTATGCTCTATAACACAGTTTTGTTGACAAGTCATAGGTAAGTGCAGAAAAATGACAGCCCTTAAAAACCATTTGTTAAAAATCCATCCAAATTTGGGCCTTTTTGGCCTTAAGGTTCTGATCAGAAAATTGACATTACTGTATTTCATTACAGTTATATGTAAGAGGATAATATATTTTCATGTTTATTAAAAACTTGCTGGTAAAAATGTAAGTAAGATGTCTATTGAAAATACTCCAAAATCATACTGCAGGAGACAATGCTTACAGACCTCACTTAGTTTCCAACAAGTCAATAACAAATTTTTCCACTGAATCCTAACTCTGTTTAGTAATCTAAAATAATAATTTTGACATATCAAAACACAGAGTCAAGAAGGGAAACAAAATACTGCAGACCATGACTATTAAGACAGCAAAAGACCCAGCTATAGCAGAATCTATATGTAAACAGCAAGGTTGCTATAACATTTGGTAATATGGGAAACATTTGACACATTATTATTTCAGTCTTTACTTACATAAACACAGTTCAAAAGAGTGCACTGCAAAATTACATTCCGTGTTTTCCTATAAGGCCTGGTTGATCTTACATAAAACAACAATATGAGGAAACTAAACTAGGTCTTATGATTTACAATATTCTTTCCATGTTATTTATTACACTGAATTACTTTGGATATATAGTGTATATATTTAATATTAATCTCTGGATTGTTTTGAGTTAGCACATTATTTCTTAAATTCTATTCCCTTTCTTTTCTTTTGTTTATGGGGTGCAATAAATTCTTATTGTTTCCCTTTCTTCATTTTACAAGGTAAAAACTGTTCCTAATGCCTCATCTTATGTGTATAAAAATGGAAGCTGATGGAGTACACGCTTATGATTTATACAACTTCACCCAGAACTGTCTGTGTATTTAACCCCAGACTGAGACTATAATGTCTCTGTAACTACCATTTACCATTTATTTCTGAATAAAATTATTGGATACTATAAATAAATAAATAACTTTGGCAGGGAGGAAACCATTACAAGAGAGAAAACCAAGAAAGGCTAGAAACAGATCCATTACTAACATGCAACAGTCAGCCTATCTGAAATCAGACTTTAGACTTGAGTATACGTTGCACACTGGTTTTGTCTTGGTGCTTTTCCTCTCTGGACCATTGGCCTGAGAGAACAAAGATGATCCCATAACTAATTACTACCTGCATACAAACCTTTCTCTTTTAAGCTTTCAAATACTGGACTGCCAATGGGGGAAATCTCAAAGCCTTTAAATTTTCTAGGTAGTAATGGGGTGGGAAAGCACCAGGAGGCTTCAGTTCAAGTAGGAAACTGTTGAGCTGTTAATCAAAGCACTTCAGATATACAACTGTATATATCTCGGTGTGTAGTTGCTGACTCTAGAGAACTTAGCTTCAATGAAATTACTTCACCTCTCCACTGAAGATGAGACTTCAAAAAATACTAGTAAACTTCTCCCAGCAGTAGGAATACACATCATCATCTTTGTCATCATAATTACAATTAGCCTGGGAATCAGAAGCTACAGAAAAAACCCAACAGACAGGTAGAAGCAAAAAGTCTAAGCTTCAGATGGATCACTAGTGGTGTGTGTAAAGTTACATGACGTGATTATCTCCAACATGAAAGTGAATCCAATTACTAGAAATTTCTTATGAGAAGAAAAGAAGTTATGAAATTAAATATCAAAAAGACATAGAGAAGATGAAATACATATAATACTGTTCATTCACTTCTAAGACTCAAGTAACATACTATACCAACGAAAATTCACAATTCATTTCTTCTTTTTTCATTTTAGTTGTTTCATTTTTATATTGTCCCCTGAAAAACAAACCTCCATTGACCTGTACTTTCCACTTCAAGAATAGGAATGAAGAGAGATGGACGTCTCTTAGTGGCATCAGTTCATATGCATTCAATGACTACCATGTAATGAATCCCTTAGACAGAATCAGGTCATTTGGAAGGAACCATCGGAAAACACACCAACGTCCTACTCAGTGTAGGCTATTTAGATCCATACGCTGAAGACAGTGGCTAGTCAAGTGTCAAGTATGTCCTAGTTACAGGGGCCAGGACAAGTTTATCACTATGTGGGCATAACCAAAACTGTGTATTCTACGCCCTCTGTGTAATTTCTGATGGACTGTTAATAATGGATCGTTTTCAGCAGGTGACCAGGGCACACCTGACACCTCAGGCTGTAAGCTGGGCGTTAAAGAAACCTGCGAGGCAGAGGAATGTTTCTTTGTCTTCACACCAATGACTCAGCTGTGATAACTTCCCTCTGGGGAGGCATTTGCACCTTCATGCCCAGCCTGAGGGCTCATCTCTGCTAATGGGCCGTAATGGACTGTCATAATAGGCAGCTGCAACAACCTGGACCATCAAAGGTTCCAAAAATATCCCACAACCAATCGCTGTGAAATTCTCTGCCCTGGGGGAGGTACTGGACATTCCCACCTGAACCTGAGCATAATATCATCTTCAGGTTTTGGGACTTCTGGTACCACTCGTCAGATCCAGAGGAGGACCAGAACTTCCATGGGACTGTGACTGCCACTCTCGACAAGACTGCAATTATTACCTCAACAGAACTGCCACCATCATCTGAACCAACAAGTTCCCTTTCCTTTCACTTTGCACTCAGGGGGGCCACATGGTTCTCAGCACAGGGGCTAACAAACATTATTCTGTTCTTGTCCCAGAGTGCTGGGTTTATACATCTATATTTACGGGTTAAAACCAGTTTTCTCTGTATCATTTTATTTATTGTAATATTTTTTAGTGAATTTTAACTCTGACTTGCAATCTCTCAAGTCGTGTTCATTTCATTTAAACTTTTAAACCAGCACAAAGTATCTCCTTGAATAGATATTCCACAAGTATAACAGCAACCTGTTGCAGCATACTCTCAGGGCAAAGGTTTTCCACTTGCACTGAGATGGGTTGCCCATGCTCTAACATCTGGTCACAGCCTCTTGTCCTTCCACTGTGCTCCTCTGAGAAGAATGCTCCTCTGTCTCCTCAACACTCTCCTGTGAGGTAGTCATAGAGCAGTAAGATTCTCCCCCACAGCATTAGCTTTTTCTTCTTAGGACAGAATCACAGAATCACTGAATCAACTAGGTTGGAAAAGACCTCTGAGATCATCGAGTCCAACCTTTGACCCATCACCAGCTTGTCTACTAGACCATGGCACGAAGTGGCACATCCAGTTTATTCTTAAATACCTCCAGGGACGACGACTCCACCACCTCCCTGGGCAGCCCATTCCAATGCCAAATCACTGTCTCCGTAAAGAACTTCTTCCTAATGTCCAACCTAAACCTCCCCTGGCACAGCTTAAGACTGTGCCCTCTTGTCCTATTGCTGGTTGCCCGGGAGAAGGACGGAACATGTCTCTCAGTCTCTCCTTGTACATCATGTGCTAGAGCCCCCATAACATCAAAATGTCCCTCTGATGCACTCGCTCCACTATGTCTATGTCTTTTCTGTGTTGGGGAGCCCAAAACTGGACACATCACTTTTGAGGTCATGCCACAAGTGCCAGATAGAAGGAAAAAAACACCATTTCCCTCCAGATGCTGTCTACCCTCCTCCCAGTACAGCCCACGATGCAGCTGCCCTTCTTTGCCAGAAAGGCACACTGGTGACTGTGCAACTCACTGCCCACAAAGGACTTCGGGTCCTTTCCTACAAAGCTGCTTCCTAGCCACACAATGCTGCTCTGTCCTGTTACATGGGCATATTCCATCTCAGATGCAGAACTTTGTATTTGCCTTTGGCGATTTTCATGTGGTTCCTGACAGCCCATTTCTGGAGCCTGACAAAGTTCCTCAAACAGCAACCCTGCACTTCAGTGTACTGAACATCCTTCCCAACACATATATCTCCAAACTGGCAAGGGATGCACTTGATCCAGTCATCCAAGTTGTTACTGAGAACAAGCATGGTTGGCATCAATTTCTGGGTCAAGCCACTCATGACCAGCTCTGTACCAGTGATCACTACCCTTGGAGCTCAATGGTTCAGATAATTTTCCACCCATCTTACTGTCTATTTATCCAGTCCATGTAAACCAGTTTGGGTGTAAAAACACTAGATACAATGCTAAAAGGCCTTGCTACATTCAAGGTATACAACATTCGCTGCTCTACTTTATGGGCTTAGCCAGTCATCTCAACACAAAATAGAAGGCAGATGACCCTCCCAGACCACATAGCACAGAGGACATATAGGTAACCTAAAGAAAGTTATCACAGATGAGAAGCAGCCAGAGTACACAGGAAGGAGTTGCTCAGCAACTGTTTCCAACTGGTGTAAATTAGAAAATAAAAATCCAGAAATCTGGGAAGCCGTAATCAGTTCCTTGCTGGCCTTGCATTTTCTTCTGAAATTTTGTTGGGAAACTTCTCTGTTCCCAAGGGTTCTGCTCATTGCAAACATGATGCTCCCCCAAATTCAAAAAAAGGAGTTAGGATTTTAATTTGCTCTGACAGTGTGGCAACTTCTCATGCAAATGCAACAATAATGGAAGCTCAGAAGTGCAAGATTCCTAGGGTATACATCCTCATCACTTATTGACTGAAATGAATGTATTTCTTCACTAAAATACATAAAGCTTGTTGAAAATTTTGCCGTGCTAAGCCACAGTTCTTTTCAATGTCATATGAAAAAGGTTCCAAGGCAAAAATGTTTCTATGCTGTCATGCAATTCATCATAGGACTAACTTACATTCACATCTCCTGATGAGCTCCTGAGTTTTGTTTTCAGCTACACTGCTCCAGAATGAAGCTATCACAGAAAGAGGAGAGGAAAGCTTCACTGGGACTTCTCTGTATATATGTGATATTGCTGAAAGTATATTCACGCTAACTGCTTATGAAGATTTTTAAAACAAAAAAATTAGTGAAATATGAGAAGAGACAAATGGATTTTGAAACTCATCCATACACACTGCAAGCAATGCTAAGTTCTGTATAACACTATGCAAGGATGTACCATATGTCAAATTGCAGAACAGGCTCTGATGCTACCAGTTTCATACAAGTTAATAACAAGCATTTAAACTTCAACCATTTCTAGTGACTCAAGTGACAAGATGTTCGAATATCTGACTGTCTCCTCTGTTTTCTACAGCCAGCCACCTTAAGATGAAAATTGCCATAATATTTAAGATTTATCTGCTGATTATTTTTTTGTACCAGCAGTGTTAGCAGCAGTCCCAATGTTGTGCTGAATGAGTTTTCTTTTTAGCCTTGATTTTTAGGAGTTCATATATTTTTTCTAAGCATATGTAATACCTAAAGCTACTTAGTATCTTTCAAAGAAGAAGGAGGGAAGCAAGAAGAGAAAAAAAAACAAACCTCAAACCAAACCCTAAAACGGTTTACATGTTCAAGAATAAAAGCTGTCAGTAAAAATGCCAACAGTTTGTAAAACAGACACAAGTCATGGTTGTTGTGGGAAACTGTAAATTTGAATCCTTCCCTTTGTGTGTTCCAAAGCAGATGTTCAGCTGCTATAAATCAGCAAAACTCCCTGACCCTTAATTTCTTAACCACAGGAATGCACCAAGGGGTTTTTTTTCACTGAATTTAGTTAGACTAAGTAGCAGTATTCTAGCTATTCTAAGAACTACAACACCCTCTATTGGGCAAAGAATTTTCATTCAAATACGGTAAACCAGTTAATTTCAATGATCTGAAGCAACCACTGGTTGCATTCTTCCAAAGGCTGAGCTTGAGTGCATGATGCACTCATATACAGCTGATACAAATGAGCTATATATAAATACAATGAAGTATAAAATCCTATTATTTATTTTGGTGTGATGACAACATTCCATAGAGAGGAAGTAGGAATTCATCTTCTCATGAAAGAAAAGACCCACCTCAACTTAATTCTGAGGTTACTCATGACATCCTTTTCCCTGAGGTTTCCCATCTGATGGGTGCTTTTCTCAGTACTGCCCAGCATCTCCTCTGAAAAAATAATTGTTCCCAACATGGTTGCTTCCTTTGAATTTGATCCTTGCATTCTTACTTATGTGTTCTTAAAATGTCACAAGTATGTGATACTTTTGCAGATTGCATTGCAGACACAAATGTGTCACAGGCCCAAGGAACTCACAGACTTGCAGAAAAGGTATCAGTATGAAAGTAGATATGATTTTCAGCTACCTCTGCGAAAAGAGGCTGAGAGACAAAATGTCATACAGGAAGAAATAGAATGTTGCAAGAATAAAAAAAGCAGTAACATTTAGATTAATGTTTAGGAGACCAAAAAATGGTTAAGGACAGAAAATTATAAAAAGGCAAGTATCATTAAACATAAGTATTGTGGATGTAAAGGAGATGAGAACCAGTGTGTTAGGCTTTTAGAAAAGAGGAGTTTGAAATAGAAAACTTGTAAGAGTAAGAAAAAGAATTTAGGGAGCAAGACACTTAAATTGTTTTGATCCTCCTTAGAGAGGGAGGTTCCTGCCCCTCTAGTACAGACCACTTTCTGAGTATCTTTGTTTTCTTCTATCAGCAATCTGAACTACCTCATCATTCTGCATTTTCCAACACATTACCTGCTTGGAAACAAAACTTCCCCACCAAAACCAACTTTTTTTCAATCTCTCCAAGATGAGAAGTAAAGCTAGTCTAAGTACTTTGATGGCACTTTCTACAGGAAACCAGTCCTTTTAGAAGATTGGAACTTTCCTGTTCAATATTGACTAAATTATGCATACTTAATTCTTTTAACATTTCAATGCAATTAATATATTTCAATTCATCTTTATTGAAATCAAACAATTCAGTCTTTTGCATCAAATAACTTTTTAGTTTGAAATGTAGTTCACATAAGTAAAATTCATTACTCTACATACCTCTTATGTTTTCTTCTGTGTATTGTCATTGCTGGGTAAACTCTGCAATTAACCAGAGGGTAATGACAGCACAGTAAGTTATTAGCCCATTCATGTTGTACTGAGCTTGTCTGAGTCACTTCTTACTAATAATGCCAGAGATATAGTATTAGCATCACTGTACTAAAACTTGACAGTCTTAATTTAATCATACTCCTAATAGTCTTAATAATTACAGGCTTTTTCTTCCTAATTACAATGCCTTTTTTTTTAATTTTTCTTAAAAAAATTTGCAGTCCATAATCCAAAGATGTTTGCTGTGAGCCACACACTGACTGACCATATAAAAATAATAGATATTTAAATTTACCTCTCTCTGTAAGATCATTTTATTTGAAAATAATAGAAAACCTCAGTATACTTTGGAAGAGAGAAGACAACTCTTGTCTTTAAAAAATGTGAAAATGCCATGGTAACTTGCAAAAAGTGAATAAATGACTGTTTCTAGAATAGTCCATCTTCTGTCATACTTTTTTTACCACACACTTATGAATCTTAAATGAAATGCAACAGTGAGTAGAATTGTTATCTTCTGATGTATTTTGTACTACGAATACAAGGGTATTTGTTCATTGGTGTTTCTGCAAATGATGGAGTTTAAGCTCCAGCAGTTTTAAACAGCTTACCTGAAACAAATCTATTGTCTATAGTATTAAGACACATATATATAACTTATATACACAAGAAATAACTCCTTTTCACCTTGCTATATGGGCTATCACAGAAAGCTGTGATTCTCCAGAAATTCCTTCCCATTCCACATGGATGTCAATCCCAAACATTCACATGCACAGGACAATCACTAGCTTGTTTAGTCTCATCAACAGATTCTGAGGGCAAATATCTACCAAGAAATTGCCCATTTTCTCTTTTCTATAATTTCAGTAGGAGTCAGTCACCTAAGAACTTTTCCAAATTCAGCACTAATTCATCATTTCAAAACAGAAAATGAGACACGAGAGCTTTCTGTTTCTTAGACTTGGACTCTAACTTCTCAGAAAATCTGGTGCTGATACACAGGTCAAAATATAATTTTTACCCTCTTCTTAAATAAGGAGGCCTAAGGAGAGACAAAAGGGACCATGCAAGTGTCAGGGCCATAGTATGTCCCTTGACAGCTGAAGAATTTAATTTTTGTTCCCCAGTTTCCCTTCCTGCTGGCAGAAAGAAACTTACTCTGCCCATTCTCTGGATTGCAGGGTCTTTTCCTTTGCCAGACAAAAAACCCTGCAGAGCTATCCCAATTCAGAATGGGGACATTAAGCAGACGAGCATGACACCATGTTCGTGTCTCTTCTACATAGTGCCTCACTGTCCAACCTAAGCAAACAACAGGGATCAGCATCTCACTTTGCCATCACTGCTACTACAATCATCTTTATCTCTTAACCAAGAACTATCTGGAAAAATCAATGTCAGCCACAGTCCAGAAGTTACCTCTGCTGCAAGGGACGGAGTAATCAGCACTTTGTAAGCTGGTGACATTCTTTATTCCCCAGACACAAATGTACACACAATGGAATTTTGAGTATGACTTTTGATATTAAAATTTCTTCTCAGAGATCACCCTGAGAGCAAATAGGTATATAACACGTCATGTTGCACTATAAACAAAGTCCAGATACATTCACATCAGTAGTAAATAGACATCCAAACAACAGGTAGACAACTAAACACTTTTATGATTTGGTTCAACAGCCTTTTCTTGTCCACTACAATGTTTCAAATTCTTAATAACATTTTTTCTCTATAGACTTGATAGTTTGATTTTTGTTTTGTTGGGGTAAGGGGACAGAGGGACAGGATGATATAATTAAAAGATAGGAGTAAACAGAAAAGGGAACTGGAGAAAACTTTAATTTTAAGAATCATGTCTACCTCCTCAGAACAATTTAGTAACACACCACCACTGTTTTTCCCTTTGGAACTGTACAGACTAAGTAGCCTTGCATTTATTAATGTTTTTCCTGCCCCTCAGGCCAGTACTTTTAAAGACAAGTAAGGCAAAGCTATTTCAGTGTAGATGAACTTTACTGAGATTTGTCTGGCAAACATATACAACGTCTATAACTTGTGCTGCTGTCTGTCAACAGTTCATAGCAGTAAACCCATAATTCTCAATTAACCCAAAAACTTTTCTCATGAAGAGACTTAACGCTTAAAATATAAATTAAGTAAACCTAAAGGGATTGCACACATACAGAGTATATGCTTATGTTCTTTACCTTCTCCTTCTGTCTACTGGAGAAGTGTTCTAAGATGTTGCATACTGCAACCAACAGAATCAAGCTAATCTGAGTGAAATTGGATTAGAGATTAGAAGGGAGACAACAGCAGCTGCTATGTTTTCCTAAAACCTCAGCCCTACCACACCAGCCTGCAGAGGAAATTAACATCATTTCACACACACACACACACACACACACAAAGTGCATAATGTTTAAAAGAAAAAACACCTTGCATGTTTTTTTAAAAGCGCACGTTAAATCACCAAACCAACCACATGGTGGCAGTCTAACATTTAAAAAAAAAAAAAAGGAAAAATGCATGTAATAGAAACTATTTGAAAAAGTAGTTAAAAATCTATGCATACTACTCAGAATATAACCAAACAATGCCGTAGAGCAGTAATTTTGAATCTTTTTTGATTTGCATACCTCTAAATATTTTAAGGAGTTAAATACCCAATATGCAGATAAATCTCATGTTTATCTTCCATGAAGGCCTGACTTTATGGTACAGTTTGTACATCCCACAGTCCACAGAAACAAGATTTAAAGACCAGTTTCATCATTCTAGAAAATACTATTTTCATGTATTTGTATGCAGATTTGCACTCTCTTTGTTCAGAGTTCTGACTCCAATCCACTTGCATTTATTTCTGAAATACAGCATAGATGTCAACCTGGTATTAGACACAAGTGAGCTTATACTTTCTCCTAATCCTTCTTTTTAGTTTCCTCCTCACTAACTGCAACTCAACTGCCTACATAAATTCACACACAAATCTTCCTGTCCAAATCTTTGGTACGCACATGCAACATATCACTAATTGATGAATGCCCAACACTTAAAACATGGACAGTGAGAGATCAAAAAGCATAACTGATGTTATCCACAGCCTTATTTGCTTGGATTTGGTGGTTCTTGCTACAGCTGACTGTACAGTTTGCCTTTTGCCATTTGTATTAGTGAGTGCTATTTTGTGGTATTTCCAAAATAATGTCCTAATGCTTTTCCTAACCAGTACACGGCAGATTGTTCCAATTGGCACGCATCCCCAAAATTGCTCCCATGTTCCTAGATTCATTACTTTTTATTTTTCTATACTGAACTCTGTGTGCTGTATGCCAGCCAAATCAAGATGGGTCAAATCACTTTATATCTTGCATCTCTCATTACTGTCTTTGCTTTTGTCAGTATTGTGACTAACTCTGAAGAAGTGTTTTCTCATATGAAGTTATATGGAGCAAATTAGCAATATTAGTTATACATCAGTTGCTGGTGAAAGCATTTTTACACAACACAAGGCATTAGATTCAACCCTGCCACTGCTACACAAAAATACTGCTACTGCACCAAAATGCGGCTATTCATCATTATAATTCAGGGTAGAAATATAGATCTAATTTTATATTGTGACTTTACAGGAGTGTTAGCTGCTAGCTCACCTGCAGGTCTGTATTCACAGATTTGCAGCTGATAAGCATTCTTCCACTCTATGATGAGAAAGTAAAACTGTTGCACTTTAATTTAGAGTGCATTAAACTGCAGGACCTCTTCTTGCTCACAGCTCTCCAGGTTGTGACTGAGCTTTTACTTACATCTGTTTCATTGTGGATACCTGTTTGCACCCATGAAATCAAAGGGCACTCTCATTCTAATTAACTTGCTTTCCACAATCATCATAGAGTCATAGAATCATTTAGGTTGGAAAAGGCCTCCAAGATCATCAAACTTGGACTGATCACCACTGTGTCAACTAGACTGTAGCACTAAGTGCCACGTTCAGTCATTTCTTGAACACCTCTAGGGATGGTGACTTCACCACCTCCCTGGGCAGTCCGTTCCAACGCTTGACAACCCTTTCCGCAAAGAAATTCTTCTTGATGTCCAACCTGAACCTTCCCTGGTGCAGCTTTAGAGTATGTCTTCTTGTTCTGTCACCATTTGCCTGGGAGAAGAGGCCGGACCCCACCTAGTTACAACCTCCTTTCAGGTCATTGTCGAGAGTGACAAGATCTCCCCTCAGTCTCCTTTTCTCCAGGCTAAACAACCCCAGCTCCTCTAGCTGCTCTTCACATGACTTACTCTCTAAACCTTTCACCAGCTTTGTTGCCTTTCTCTGGACACACACAATGTTTTTCTGGAACTGATGATTCAATGCATCAGAGATGGAAGTGGAGGAGGAGCTTTTCCAGACTTTTGGTTCCTCTGGGTGGTGCCACACAACTCCTCTGCCATACAGCAGTGGGTGTCATCCAATTGTAGGTTCAGCATCCTTGTTTTACAGTGCCTTCTCTCCATTCTCCACTTGTTTACTGAATTGTTTTTCAGATTGCACACTGAGTATCCATGACAATGCAAATTTGCTTCCTTAGAACAAGCCCAGGAACTTGAAGAGATGGGCTAAAACTTGCACTTCTTTCCTCCACCTGATAAAGCCTTCCTATCAATGGATAGTTTGAACTTTGTTGAGCTAGCTGACTTAGACTTGCACCATCACACCATTTTGATATGTACTTCTCTGGAATATTTCAAATGTATATACAACACCACACTTTAAAATAAACGTACTTTGTTATTTTCTTCTTGCTCACAGAATATTTACAATTTCAAGTCTGGTATACCCAGTATTAAACTTAAAGTACTAAAAAAAAATTTGTATTTTACTGCACTATTGATTCGATATGCACAAAAAACTAGCACCATGATGGCCTTTATTATAGCATGTAAAGACCATGATTTTGCTGTTATGATGCCTTTAATTCTAAATAAATTCCTTCCCGTTGTTTCAGAGTTCTTTCTTTATGCTAAAAATCAAAAAGTGTCCTTATAATTGCATTAGTTATGCAAGTCCGGATCCATTCTGTTAATCAATATTGAAGGAAAGTGATGACTTCTTAGAAATTATTTTTAAAAATGCTTAATTGTACACGTAATTGAAAACGTTTAAAAATCAGAAGTACAACAGCCCCACCTTCTGATGAATTTGTGGTATGACATGTCAGAAAACTTATAAACACCCTTGATATTGGCTGCTCTCATACTTAATTCAGGATGATTGCCTCAGTATGTGCTCAATCTCCATAAAAGCACTAATTGTATGATGAAAGACAAGGAACTATTGGAGAGGGTCCAGAGGAGGGCCACAAAAATGATTAAGGGGTTGAAGCACCTCTTATGAGGCAAGACTAAGGGAGCTGGACCTGTTTAGCCTAGAGAAGACTTTGAGAGGGGATCTCATTAATGCATATAAATACTTCAAGAGCATGTGAAGAGGACGGTGACAGCCTCTTTTTGGTGGTGTCCAGCAATACGACGAGGAGCAGTGGCCATAAACTGAACAAGAGGTTCTGCTTCAACTCGAGGAACAACTTCTGTACATTGAGGGTAGTAGAGTACTGGAACAGGCTGCCCAAGGAGTTTGTGGAGCCTCCCTCTCTGGAGGCACTCAAAACCCACCTGGATGCATTCCTGTCACCTGCTCTAGGTGACCCTGCCTTGGAATACATGACATGAAGATCATCACAGGGGAGATTCAGATTAGGTATTAGAAAAAAATTTTCACTGTTAGGGTCGTCAGGCATTGGAATATGTTGCCCAGGAAGGTGGTGGAGTCACCGTCCCTGGAAGTGTTTAAGAGGCGTCTGGATGTGGCGCTGAGTGATGTGGTTTAGTGGTTTAAGGGTTACAGTGGTAGTGCTGGGCTTATGGTTGGACTTGATGATAATAAAAGTCTTTTCGAGCCTTGATGACTCTAGGATTCTATGTCCAGAGATCCCTTCCAACCCTAACGATTCCGCGATTCTGTGAGGTGGGTGGGCACAACACCGCAGCTCAATTTCGGCTGCACGCCTCACGAAGAATTCCAAGTGCGGACACACAATCGTCTCACCCGGGGAACCTTCCCCTCGAAAGGCTCTTTCCTAAGAGCCCACCTTTGCCCCGGTTTTGTCAGGGGCAATGCTTAATCACAACCTCCCCTTTCGCGGCCGCCGCTCGCTCCCAGGCCCGCGGAAGCAGCGGGGGCTGCTGGGGAAGCGGAAGGGCCGCCCCGGCCCCGCCCCGCGCGCGCGGCTCCGCCCCTCCCTGCCCTGCGCAGGGGCCGCCGCAGCCGCCGGAGCCGCCGCGCCCGCCCGGCCCCGCGGCCGTCGCCGCCCCGCCATGTCCGAGGCGGGCCAGGAGCTCGTCCACCTGGTGTGGGGCAAGAAGACCGGGCCCCGCGGGCTGGCCGACACCATCTTCTGCCGCTGGGCGCAAGGTACCTGCGTGCGCCGTGCCCCGCCCGGCCCTCCCGCTGCCCCGGGGCCCGCCCGCCGGGTCACACCCGCGGCTCCCCCGCCGCCCTCGCGGGGTCCGCCCGTGGCTCCGTGTCCGTGTCCTCAGGAACGCCGTGCCCCGGGCACTGCTCGTGTTCCTGTGTCACCTCGGCGTGTGGCCCACCCCAAAAAAACGATGCGGCAGCTTCACTTGCTAAATAATTATTCTGTTTTTTCGCAGCTCGCTCGTCTTTAGCCACAAATCTCCAAGGGAACTTAAAATTGAGTAAAAAAAGGAAATACATTTCTTGGGTAATTCGTCTCATGCCGTGATTTTACATAGCTTGTGGAAACACGAGCTTAAGTTCTGCTTTGGTTTTCGTTGGTTTTTGTTTGTTTTGCTAAGAATATGTGAGTCACAAATAGACTTAGCAAAAGTGGGGGCAGGCTTGGGACAGAGGCCCACAGATTTTTTTTTCAAACGGGTTCTTTGGCCAAGGAAACAGGTGGCAAGGATGTCTTTAGGATGTGGCAAGAAATGGGACCTGGGGTATTTGTAAGGGTTTTTTTTAATATTTAAATTACACAGCCTATGCATTGTTTCTTCTTGATGGAGACTTACGGTGTTCTCTTAAAACTACAATTGCAAGGTGTAATATGGAGGCTTGCCTATAAAAATTATATGTAAGAAATCAGTCTGTGAACCTGTCCTGACTAAAAGAAGGGAATAATAGCCTTCTCTATTACTGACTGTGGGCTTTGAAGAGTTCTAGTAATGATTATGATGTTCCTGAAAAAACCACTAATTCCTGGAGAAGATTCACAAGTGATAGTGGAATTTACAGATTAAAAGAAAAAAAATTGCATTCAGGTCTCAGGGTAAAGTTGGTTGAAACAGAAGTTTCTAGGTGTTTTCTGTTCCTTGCTCTTTTTTTTGCCTTTTTTTGGGTTTTTTTTTGGTGATGAGTATTGTCATCTACACAGTTTCAGTAGATGCATGTGTGGTGTTGATTTGGGAGCTGCACAGCTACTCCTCATCACAGGACACTGTATTACCAAACTCATATTTTTTTCCCTAGGTTTATCTGTGTTCAGATAATTCAGTGATAATATCTGGGGGGAAAATGCCAAATTTCTTCCAAGATCTAGAATTTAAGCAGGCATAGTAAAGCCATTACTTTTCATAATGAACTGATTATTGAAATATAATTACTTTCTGAAATATCTCTTTTAGGTTTTAGTAATGTTGCTGTTTCAGTACAAGGTTTGTGCAAAGTCAGAAAAGAAGAATTGGTATTAAAAAGCTTAATTATTTATTTAACTGGTAATGTTGGATTGCCACAATTGATGTTTTGAAGATAATTTGTATGAAAAGTTTTAGCAGTTTCAAAATTTATTGAAAGGTGTGTTATAATCCCCCACACTTGTGATCCAGTGAAGGATTAATGGAAATGGTCTCTGGTGTTCTTAGTGGCTTCTGCAATGGAGCTGTTACTTCCTATCTGTCTTTAGAGAAAGTCCTGTGACTATACTGTGTAGTGTATCTGTTACCTTCTCTATATCCTCCTTAGGATATAGAAAATAATAAATTTTGTGTAGCAAAACCCAATAACAATGAGTGCGGCGTTTGGAGGTCTTGTACTGAGAGTCAGAACAGTCAGTTTGAGTCACTTGTGTAGCAGCATAATACTTTTACCCAACTTTCTGTTTCTATGCAGTTGAAAAAGTTCTGTAGCATTTACTTACTGCAAAGCAGTCATGTCAACAGTGACTCATGAAGATTTAATAGATGAAAACCACGAATAAAAATATCAAGCTGTATTATTTACAAAGACTTCAAAGTTTAAAAGATAGGCCCTCGTTTTCACATAATATGTGCAGAAAGCATCAAACAACTAGTTTGGTGTTGGGGTTTTTTTGTGTCTGTTTTTATTTTTTTCAAATGTAGTGTAATTATTTCAGATACTTGGTAGGTGTTGTCTGATCCTTTCTCAAACTCTTTGGAAATTGGGAACTGTGATTTTAATTTGGAAAGAAAAGTAGAGAGTAGGGAGGGTGTTGAGGAATATAAGGCTCAAACCAGTGAGTTTCTCAGTGAAGACAGCAGTGTTCCAGGAATCCCCCTCGTGCATCAAACTCCATGACCTCATTTGGTCAGGACTGAAGATGGTCTGATCTGCAGGCAGTTAAACAGAACTGACCCAACTCATGTGCATGTGCTGTTGGAAGTTAGCAACAGTAATTCCCTCAGTTTGCTGCATTGACAACTTTAGGTATATTGTTTTTATTCCTGACTTAACAAAGGCATGGCTGCAAATTTGCTGTTGCACTTGTTGTGAGGTTTTTTGTGGGGGGTTTCTTTATAGAATTTTTTTTCTTTATGATTGCAGCAGAATTTGCAGTTTGAACCTTGTGGAGTCTGTTTACCAGAATCCTCAAAGCAGACACAGGAATGTAGTGCAAAGCTTCAGTCTGCTCTTGGGTGCTTCCTGGCATAGATACGAAGGAAGGAGTTAGTAGGAGCACTGAACCCTAAAGAAATATACCCATGTTAGGATCTTCATTGATCCAAGAAACAAATTCCATTCATAAAGCTGCTCTTCAGATAAGCCCCAAGGCATCACGACTCTATAATATGAATGTCTGGCAGGTTTGAGCACAGTATCCTTTCAGAATTGCATAAGCTGTGTCTCACTGGCCTTTGGAAAGAAAAGTATGGGACAGTCTTTTTAAAACAACCATTTATCTGCAAAAGCATGGTGTGAAGGTTTTAATAGTACAGTTTGTGTATATATGGGTGATGTACAATGTAAAAATGTCCATTTTATCTGGATGCTCTTCCAGTTTCCAGGTTGAAAGCTGGGTGAGTGGGCTGAAACTTTCCTTTTCTTCTCTTGCCTTCTTTCCAGGCTTCCTTTTTTCTCTCCCATTCTTTCCAGGTTTCCTTTTTTTTACATGCCTGGAACTCTTCTTTCTGACCAAACATCACCAGATGGGCTTTTATGACATGGGTAGTTTAGAAGCTGCATCCTGTAATGTTTTTAAGTCATTTGACTTGTAATATTGTTAGACTATGATCACGGTAGTGCTACTAGGAAATAATATTTTTACCAGACAAGCAGATACATTTTGAGCAAAAAGAATACACTTGCTGTTCTTCAAAGTCTTAAGTAGAAGTAGCAATTTGAAAGTGCTCCTCTGAGTTTAATTTAGTAATGTTTAATTCATTTGGTTGTTGGTATCTATGTAATTTTCTTAATGTTTTGATGACTGTCATTTGTGGAATATTTGTATTTGTGTGCTTTCCATCTCTTCAAGTTCCGTATTACTCAGTGCAATCAGTTAATCACAAAGAGGAAAAAAGCATTTTTCATTTAATATTCACTGTTAGGGTATAGACAAGTGTGGATTGTGCAGACAGCTGGAGGAAGTGATTACACCTGTTGGCCCAGCTTTGCCTACTTGCTGCTGCTTGTTTGCCATAAGTATTTCCTCTTCAGATCTCTTGGTGGAACTGCTTTTGAAGCCTGTGCTTTACTGATGCTGGTCACACTTAGCAAAGGAAGCCTTTGTGAGTGGTCTTCAAGTCATGGTTTGTGAACAGCTTTTAAGGCATCTGTCTAAATTAGGTAAGAAGTTAGATGCCAAACCTGCTTCCAGGAATTTGCACATCATGGGGAAAAATACTGAGGTCTTCAAGCACAAAAGTACTGATGATTACTGACTTTGAGCTTCTGTTTAAATAGAAGTAGGTAGTACTTGACAGTAGGAGGCAGAATGTTCCGGTAACACAGACTGCACTATTAGTAAATGTGAGACAACAGTAGTTTGTGGAAAAACAGCAGGGGCAAGCTACCTAACAGCCTTCTCCAGGGAAGTTTTTGTTTTCAGTTTTATACTTGTAGGCTTTTTTCTTCTTTCCTTCCTTGGAGTGAGGTATTGGTTTTGGGATAGTGATACTGTCTTTACAGAAAAAATAACCACATCTTGCTGTTTTAGACAGATTGTCCAATCCCTTTCTGTTATATATGACATTTAAATGTTTATTTCATACTTCCATAATGCAGAGTTGTCTTGATAAATTCATTCCGAAGAATGCAAACCTCATGTGAAGCTTGCTGAATGAAAAGTTAGGCTTTAGAGTGGAAATATGGGGGTTTTTTAGGGATTGTGTCATGTGTAACAGCCCTTTCAGCACTGTTAAACTGGAAGGAGAATAGGAGATAACATTCACTGTGAAAAAAATGAGATGTGAACATGTAAGTTAAGTTGCTAAGAAGGTTGTATTTTCTGGCTAGTGGGCATGGTGGCCAATGTAGTTGGAATATACATAGAGCAGTAAGAATTTGAAATGCCCTGTAATACAATTATCTGAATAATTAGTGAACCTGAAACTCTCTTCTGCTGCCAGGGCCCAAAAAGGAGTAGCTGGAAGCTATTGTCCTTACTTTAAGAAAGGATATGGTGCTGGTGAGTCCATTCCTTACTCTGGATAAGGCTGACAGCCTTAAAGAAAATGAAAGACCTAGATGAGTGCTCACATAGAAGGCTCTTACCAGGATACAGATTCAGAAGTTTTCAGAAGTATCTGAATTCTGTAGTATCAGTATTCTGTAGCTGTTTTGGTTTGTGGTTGGTTTTTTTTCAAAGGTGTTAACAAAGGAAGACACATTGAAATCTTACCTTGTTTTCTGGCACCTTGTTACCCAGTTGAGTAGTAGCTTACTAGGTGATTTGGATATTTTCCTCAAACCCTTCCAAGGCTTCCTGGCTCTTTATCCATAACCCATAAAGTGGATTTTTGTTGTAGTATTACTCTAGTAAGTGCTCCTTTCTTTTTGTGTGTGGGAAGAAGTTGTTTGGTTTGTTGAGGGTTTTTTTTCCTACAGAAAATTTCAGAAGTTTTATTTTACTGTAAAGACACACTTGGAACACCAAAGCCATAAGCAAAATGTCTCTATGATTCTCCACCCAGCTCTGAAAAAAGGGTGAAACATTAAGATATGTTGTAAACTTCATGCTTGGGTAATAATGGGTTATTCTAGTGTTTCTGTCAGGCAGTTCTTGTATCCCAAAAGAGAGAAAAAATTAGAGTTCCATGGTGAGAGGCCAGCTCAGCAGAGAACAGGACAAAAAATTAATAGCACAACATCTTCGTAGCTAGATTGGATCAGAGAGAGAGCAGGGGTTTTTCTAATGTGGTTGGTGTTGCATGCTCTGTGCTATTCCCTTGTCTTTTATTTAGTTAGAGTTGGTTCTTGCACAGAGTGAAAATACTGAATATACACAGCATCCTCTATGAAATGTGTTATTAATGTCTAAGGTGTCTCGGGAGGAAAAAATAATTTTAGAAATAGGCTAATAATAAAAAGATGCAGAAAAGTGGTGGAGTAGTCATAATAGAAGAATGAATGGTTTTTGTAGTGCTTTGGACCATGATGTGGCGTATTAGATGAAGGACAAGAGTAGGTAACTAAGTCGTAGGTTAATTTTGGCAAACTGTACATAAAAGAGCTGAGAATTAGGTGTGAGAAAGAAACATAGGCCTTGGTAAATGCTATATTTGGGGGAAATAAGGAGAATAAATCTTTTTGTGATGTAAAGATATAAAGACAGATTTGGGAATGTCATAGCTCAAAATGTTGGACAATGCGCTGATTACTAACATGAATCTAGATCTACTCCCTCCCCCTTCTGCCCCAAATGCAGTAGAGCAGTAGTGATGTTGAAAATTTGTGTCAGTGGAGCATTTAATAATGTTATAAATGACACAGAAGATGAATGGTAATGGTACTATTTATGTTTTTACAGGTAAATGATGATAATTGCACTTATGGATAAAAGGCAGACAAATTAATTAAAGAATATTATTTTGACTGCATTACATCTCTTTTCTTCATGAAATTTTATCTTGAGTGAAAAGAGCTGTAAGATAGATATGACTGGTTAAGAGTGAGAGTAAGTAGAAATTAATCTGGATCAGAGATGTTCATCTTAGTTGGTAGCTTAAAGAGTGGCCAGGCTATTCTTACAAATCATAAGGAAGAATGTGGAATTGATGAATATTTACAGAGATTGCCCAAGATGTGACTGTTGTGGAGGGTTAAAAAGGTAAGTAGGTGTCATTGCAGGCTGAGGTAGACTTGAATCCAACTGGACTTCAGACTGCTGGTTTCTGAAATTTTATCTGAGCTGACTTCATATTTTGTAGAACTTTTTTAAAAGAGAGCATGACCATACTGTCTGAAGCCTACTTTTCTTTAAGCTTCTTAAAACTTCTAGAACCTTTATGTTTATTAAGCATTAAACAGCATTTAAGTAAATAGAAATAAAGTGTTTCTTCAAGTATTATTTTTTCTGTGGTTGTATTCTATCAAATTCTATGTAGTATCAGCTTTGCCTTGTCTGTCTCAAATTTGTATTCATTCTGGTGGATCATGCTCAATGTTCTTTATTTTTAGGAAGCAATTTTGAAAAAGAGGGCAGGGTTAAACTGAGAAAGTTCATGATTTCTGTAAGAAGCCTGAAGAATGTGAAGATTTCTAAAGTGTGGTTTAATGATACCACATCCAAGTATGTTGTTTTTCTGCAGTGACTGAATCATTAAAACAACTAAAAAAGTCTTATTGTTGCAGTGTGTTTAGATGGCATGCAGTAATGCTTCAAAGTAGAGGAGGACTTACCTTTTAGTATGCTAAGCCTGCACAAACTAATTCAGAAAGTTTAAAGGACTGGTGATATTTCTTATTTGGGCATGTTAACGGAGGAGTGAAATGACACTACTGCAAACTTTTCTTAAGTATGAATTAATGAAGCTTTGTTGCTACATTAGGTGAAGCTAGATCTATGTATGTAGGCTTGACGTGCATCTGGGTTTTGGATATAAAATACATCTTTGTAATGCACATTTGCACATGTGGTTAAAAACAGACCTGGAGCCTTCTGTCAAATACAGGGGAAACCCCATGGCTACAATGATCCTTTTTAGAATAAAAAAATTCACATTGTTGTGAAACAACTTCCATTTCTGTGATGAAATGTGGCCTACAAAATGTGCAGTAGTTCTCTCTTGCCACTTTGGTGATGTACCTGTCATGCTGTAGTGTGGGGGGAGATGCATTTCCCCAGCTCAAATTCATATCCAGGGATTAGAGATGCTTTTCATATGGCAGCATGTAATGATACAGAATTGGGAAAAGGAGAAACTGTGGGAAACAGGCATTGAATATTTTTTCTGCTGAGACTGACACTGTCTGTGAAAAGATGCATGTGTATTTTTGCCTGCCCCCACTTGCTCGTTGGTTGCTGACTACAGTTGCATGGTTTCCAGATTACATTGAACTAGAGTCACTTTGGCACAATCTTCTCAGCACTTACAAGAATAATGCAAAATATCACTCACTGTAAGTGTCCATGTATCAGCTTCATCAAGTTAATTGTCCATGTATGTGCATTTATCCATGATAAATGAAAGCAATGAATCACCATATCTTAAAGACAAGTTTAAGGGCAAGATGGTAACAGAACAATTTTGCTTTAATTCCTATGGCATTTGCTTTATTATGTGACTGTAAGATAATTCTGAAATACAAATACATTAAAGATAGAGAGGGAAAATAGGTGATGTTACCTCTCAATAAAACTAGTGTATCTTCTGTGAAAGAGTACCATTAAGGGGCTTGATTCAGTGGTTACAAGAAAATATTTGTTATATATTTCAGTCTTAATAAGACACACTGATAGGCCAAAAATGAGATCAGTGGGAGGCGTAGTGTGCCCTTCATAGGGAATAGAAATGTATTATGCATGTTCAGTGAGGGTTCAAAGATGTATTTTTTTTACAGATGTGAAACAAAATATTATCACAAACAGATTTTAATGTATTGATAAAAAGTACACTATCATAAAATTAAACCCATGATTTAAATAGAAATTCTTTTGTTTAAAACCCTAGCTGTTGGTGCTTGGTGGTTATGATTTAATCACTGAGATAAATAATTAATTTCTGTCCTTTTCACCTGACTCATGACTTTTTTTTCTTCAGATAGTTTAACCATATTCTGTTGCATTATCAGGGAAACAAAAACTTACGTCATCTTTAAAGGTGAATAAATCAGGTGTCATTTCTGTTAGGGAAGGAATATACATACACGTGTTCTTATTTACATATTTCACTAAATATAATCTTTTTTCATTTGGCAGGATTTGTCTTTAGTGACTCTGAGTCAACTGCATTAGAACAATTTGAAGGTGGCCCTTGTGCAGTGATAGCACCTGTACAGGTAAGATACCTTTATTATAGGAATGGTTTAAAATTAGACCAGAATTTATTCTTTATATATTTGAAATTAAAATAAATATGAAAAAATGAGGGTTAACTGTATTTTGATTTGATAACTGAAATGTGGAGGAAACAAAGAACTCTGTAAAAAGGCAGAGATGGACATGGGCTGATTTTGAGCCATAATTTTGCAGAAGGACATTTGTTTGAGGAAGTGGAGCAGGTTGATCCAAGCAAAAGTAACTTCAAAGTGGGGAATGCAGAATACAGAGGAGAAGGAAAAGATCAGATATAAAAGTAATCCTCATCCCTTCTCATCTCTTGAACTCCCTGCCTTGAAGGGAAGTATCAGTGTCACAATGACTGCTTTAGCAAACTGTATTAGAAATACTTGAAGTAGTTGATTTTCAAACCTAACAAGGTTTGCTGTGTAATAAAAGGGGAAATGTTATACTTTCAAAGCCCTAGCAGAATAATTGACCTATAGAGCAGTTTGTCTAACTGTGACTGCTCTTTATTCTCCCAGGAGCACCCTGCAGAGACAGGCAGGTATTGAGTCATGGGCCAGATTACTTTTTCTGGTAACTTACTCTTGACTTCTCTTAAAGACAATTCAAATTCTGCAGGTATGTCTCAGTCTGATTGGAGGCCTTGTCCAATGATAGGGGACATATTGAAGTAATGTAGCAGAGTGAATCTGATCCTGAACTGGAAGTATCTGGGTCAGACAACTGACGCTGTGGAATTGTTTGCACCTCTGGTGTGTATAATGCGATTTGTCATATAACCTCTGTTATGGCTACTTCAAGACACTCTAAACACTGGTCCCACCAAAAAACTTGTACTACAGGAAGGAGCACTGCTTGTTTAAGTGGCAAACAATCAATTAAAAAAATTATTTTATGAATTACACTCCATAGTATGGCTCTGTCTAGTTCTGTGGTCTTAAAACCAGATGCAGAGTGTCTGGTCTCTGATGTTAGACTTAAAAGTCTTTTATTTGTGGGGAGTGGAGAGAGTAAAGAATAGGACCAGTCAGCTCCTTGAAGACAATGCCGAGTCTTTACCATATCAAATGTTCTTATAGACAGTGTTTTTTTCAGATTTATGTATAGTTCAACTTCCTTGAAATCAAGTGATTAAAGCATGATTAAAAGTGAACTGAGTTCCAGCTAGGGAAGGAGGAAAGGATCAAACAGATCTTGCAGTGCCTGCTGCTGCTGTGAATTACTAAAAAGGTGTGCAAAAGATCTTTGATGGGAAAACGGTGAGTGTGTCAGGAAAGAAGTGAAAGTTGAACCAGCTGTTTTTGAGGTACTGTGAATACTGAAATGGCATCTAATAAAGTAATTAGAAAGACTAAGACTCTGCTTCCCAAAGTTTGTTCTTTCATTATTCCTTCTCTATAACTTAGAGCATATCTTTTTTTTAATCGCAGCATTAGTGTTGATGGAAAAACAAAGCAGGGATATGGAGATGCATAGGTTTTCTTTATCCTGATCAGCAAGTTATGACTCGCAATGGTTTAAAAGAGGTGGGATTGTTAACTACTAAAGGGTTTTGTCTGAGTAACTAGGGATGTCTTGTACTACTGGTCAGTTGTACTGAAATACATCTGTGTCTCCATTACTGCAGTCCTGCGAGTGTGGAGGTGTTTGTGTCAATATGCATTCTGTGCATTGGAGGTGTACTGAAGGTTCAAACTCAACAGTGTTGAATGTTATGAGGCCACATTTGTAGCTGGTTTGATTGGGAAAAGTCAATAAACAGTGCAGGCTCATGGTCTCATACTGAACGATGAGTGGCTTGAAACCCTTCTAATAACATGCAAAAATGCTTTGGTGTAGAGTTTGTGACATAATGTAAAAGTTGGTGTTTTGTATTTTAATATTATTTTATTCTTTGATAACAAAGGCATTCCTTTTGAAGAGGCTTTTTACCAGTGAAAAGTCTACTTGGAGAGACTGTTCAGGTACTGAGACCTCTTTCCTCCCCCCTTTATTTTTTCATTTTATTTATTTGTAAAGTATGTCTTAGTACAAAGAATTTAAAATATTCGACACTTTCTTTTTGTTTAAGTGTGCTCCCATGTCATATGTATAGTAAATGCTTCTAAATTCCCATTTGTGAGCTCTGTGCTTGTTCATAATACTTCTGCATTTTATAAATATTAAATTGAAATCTATTATTAAAAAAGAGAATGGATTAGAAATCATATAAAACCACATTTTTCTAAAGACAACTTTTTAATTCTTTGGTCCAGTATGGTCAAAGAGCAGTTAACATTATTGCTTTTATCTTGTTATTAAACTCCATTATTTAGGTAGCATTAATGTATGAAAAAGATACTAGAATCTTATATACGACACTGGTTATCAGCAATTGAACTCAAGTAGGTTTCTGATCTTTCAGAAGAGGAGCAGAAGAACCTTCTCTGTCATACATTATGTGATATTTTGGAAATGGCTTGCTCTGATAATTCTGAGTCATACTGTCTGGCAACATGGATAAGAGGAAAAACAACTGAAGAAACTGCTAGTATTTCTGAAAGTCCTGCAGAATCTAGTCGTCAAGAGGAACAACCTTGTAAGATGTATTTCTATACTCAATTACCCGTCACTTAGTGAATTATTACATAGTTTTTGAGAGACCACTGCTTTTCATTAATTCACAGATGGGGTTTTTGCCTTTGTAATTCCGTTAGCGACAGACAGATTTTTTCTCTTGTAATTAGAGACATTGATCCTTTTTTATTGAGAGCAATGTGGTATCCATCACTGAAGTTCTAACATACATGTTTCTTTTGAATTTCAGCAATTTCCATAATCTTTTCAATTTTGTTTTGTAGTTTTTTGGCACCTGATGTATTTTTCATTTTGAAACATCCGTGCTTCCTAACACAGGAATAACACTTTAACTTGTCACTTGTTGCTTTATTTCAGAGGAGCTTTTGTAGGAAATTCTGCAGTGCTTTATCTGTTCTAAAATATTTTGGATCCCCTGTTATGGAGAAGTAGCCTTTTTCCATTTGTTTGGTCCTGTGCAGTACCAAACTGCTTAATTCACCTAGTAGATTTTCAGAATTTTTCTGTAGGTTAGAATTTTTCACTTGCCTGCTTTTTGCAAACGTCTTGATTCCTTCATTAGTTACTGGCGTTAAGGATATAGGGAACATCATCTGTTGCACTAAGATACAACATCCAGTCATATCTAACTGCTGCAGAGCCAGTGACATGGAAAGTTTGTCTGTGCACATATGATCAGAGAGACATGTATTTATTAACCTTTTAATGGGAGAGATCTAATGTGTTAAAAGATAAGCTTCTTTTTCTTTTAGTTTTTGTCCCCAATGTGTCCCTTAAGAAGTATGAAAAACTCTTCACATGAGACCATGCCTATAGAGGTGCCATCTTTTGATGGAAGGAATATGTTATTCAGCAGTTTGTGGCATAACTACAAAGTAAGAATTGTACAAATAGATTTATACGTGTGCAGCTAGCTATAGCAATTAGTAGTGCTGGAGCTCTTTATGTTACAAGTCGTCTTCATCTGCTTCTAGCAAATGCTCCATGTGCTTTAGAAGGCCCAAACAATAAGAATAAAAATCTTACTTAATTGAAAAAACAGAATATCAGCACTTAAGTGTTCCAAACTGAGCATTTTTTTAAGTAAGAAAAAGTATTATACAGAAAATTGTATCTGCAACTCTTCTGTAAAAAAGAAGAATCTTCCTTTGCAAGATAAGGCAGTTGTAACTCTCAAATTCCTAATTTCTGTGGTTTTTCCGATTGTGTCTGAAACTCTTGCTGATATTATGAAGTTTCCTTTGAAGAGAAAGTGAAGCAGAGCCTAGTTGTCTATAGGTTCTTACTGTCGTGCTTTTTAATGTGTTGCCTTATTCCTAAAGATGTTTAACTGTAGAAAATGTTCAACAGAAAGTCTTTTTAAATACACACTCCGTTAGAACTGTCAACACTGACACTTGTGAACTAATCCATTCTATTGCATAACTACTTTTTTCATGCTTCTGTACAAGTCTTCAAGTTCTGCCTGACTTGTCTTTAATATCATGGAATGTGCTTAGGAGGAGCAGGATGCATTTACCACTAACAGTGTGCTTGTGTCATGGACAACATTAATCTCTTTCATTGTTCCTATTCTACATTCCTTGCTAGACACTGAATATCCCTCTTGTATGTACTCTATAGTTCAAACTGTATTTTTTCTATACGTATAATGCAATACACTTACTGATTTAAGACACATTTGTTAGGTTTGGGCTTTTTTTCTCCTCTTCTGTCCTGCTATTTAACTGTAAACCAGCTTCTTAACCTGGTTAGGCGTGGGACGAAGATGTGGAGGAGAAGATATTGTTACTAATGCAGAGTTGTGTAACTACTAGTGCAAAAGAATAAATTTATTTCTTGCTTGGCTACTGTTCTCAATAAAAATAGAAACTGGCATTGTCATAGTTGGTAGGACTTAAGAGATGAGTTGGGGGGTAGGGAGTATTACAGATACAGTTCCATATGGCAGGCTACTGCTATTTGGGAATTAATTATGGGGATATATTTATAATAAACCCATGAAATATGGTTAGACACAGCATGATAAAGTATAATTTTAAAGAGTTTCTATACAGATGAATTTCTCATACATCTCATGTTCTCTTGCTGTTAGTTCTTTTTCTTTCCACTAAGTATTGTCTCTATTTAGCATTGTTTGGGTTATGTATAGCTACACTTCTCTTTAGAATTTCTACTTCTTTCCCTTTATTTCAAATAGTAATTCTTTTACCATTTCACTCTGTTCTTTAGTAACAGAATGAAACTGCCTGTCATCCTGCTGTGTGAACAAAAGGCGGATTCGAGCACACTTACTGAATGCAATAGCATTTTTCATCTGCTTTTGTGGTGTATAGCAGTGACTTGTTGGCCATGTGTTGACTTTAGTAGTGCAAGTTCCCAGGTTCAAAATTGCTTTATATGATGTAGTCCCTCTAACTTTCTGCTTACAAAAACATATGTTCTTGAAGCAGGTTTAGTTTCTGCAGCATTTTCTGCAATCTGGATTCATTGTTTCATGTTTTTTAAAAATGTCTTAAAAATACATTTTTTTAAGTCTAGTTTTGCTGTTGGTAACCAAATTTTATCAATTCCTTGTAGTTTTTCAACAGATAAAAACTAACACTCTTAAGACTGCTGCTGCCATATTTCTGAAGTAGAAAATTAAAGTATTCTATTGCTGGAGAATCAGTTTTATTTGCACGTAGGCAAATCAAATACCTCTTTCAAAATACAATTGGAATGGGCATAAAAAGCCCTTTCTGGAATCTTGTGGTAATATTTGATCAGTAGTATTAGCCCTAATGGCTTCAGGTCTTAACTAAATTATATGCAGTCAAATTCAGTAGCTAGATGATCAGACATTGTTTAAATATTCAGCATAAAGTGGCCTCTATCAGAAAGCAGATCTGTTTGGTGTATTGTTCTACTAGCAGAAAGGTAAAGAAAAGATAAAAGAAAGGTATAAAGCCTGTGTTGAACTTGGGAAGACACTAATGCTGTATTTTTTTTCTTTCTTGGGCACAACACTTATTTGAAAGGCTGTTTATTATTAAAAGAAAATGGAATTTGTTTAAAAACAAAATGTGTGACACTGTATAGAATAATTCTACTCATTTGTAATAATGAACACTAAAGGGAAAGGAGCCTACTAAATTTTAGTAACAGAAATGTATATTTGAAGAAAAAATACAGCTTACCTACATTAATAAAATGATCCAAATAATTATGCTTGCTTTTTTAGGAAGAAATACTTCTTGTTGACCTGCAAAATTATATCTTAGTATGCATATGCTTGGTGACTTGGTAACAGCCACGTTTTGTACAAAATCAACAGCTTAGTATTTGACAAATATTTCCAAGGCTATACACTCCAGTGGCTTAGTGCTTTTAATAAATTGATTAGTCGAAATAGAAATGTTCTCACTAATTTGTATGCTGGAATCTTAATGTTGCAGTAAATTAGTTTATACTAATCAGTTAAATGTCAAGGGAGGATTAAAAATATAATTAGAGCTTGAAAGTATACTAGCTTGCTGTGTGTATCTTGTGTCATTTTTTTGCCATGTGTAGTGCTGAAAAGTGTCTCTTGTGTATAGCTGCCTTGGCTGTCGAAGAGCTTGGCTTTGAGCGATTTCATGCATTAATTCAGTAAGTAATATGTTGGAACATTTAAAATACAATATTTTGAAGTTACACTAATATTCACAGGCCTGAAAGGGGTATGTTGAGGAACTTAGTGTGTTAAACTTCAGGTTAAACTTGGATTTCAAGTTTTGATTGGGGGTTTTGGTGGTTTATCTTTGCATTTTGCCATTTGAAATGGAATATTATTTTAAGCGTAAGTATTGGGCTTTAAAATAAAACTGGAGCAATATAATGTGCAATATTGGCCAGATAGCTTCTGCGTTTCAAGTATATGAACACAGCCAATCAAGGTTCACATTTAAGTTAAAGATGTTAATTCTCTATATTTATGTACCATGTTTTTAGGTGTTTCTATCTCAAATATTTGTGATATATGTACTAAAAAAAAAATCATCTAGTATTTTTCTTGATTTGAGATACCATAAGAAACTTTTGTAAAACTATTTCATATACAAGACTCACACTTTAAAAATTTTCTTTTTGGGGTGTAAATAGAGAGCTCACAGTTCTAGTGAGTTTATCTTTAAAGGTAACAGCTTTTTATTTTCACAGTGGACAAATAAATTCCCAAAGAGGAAATAAAGAGCAATAGAATTCCAAAAAACACCCGAGATGGAAAATGTTGCTAACTAGAACTGAAATTACCGTTGCTTATCGTATCATTAGTAATTATAATTTATTTTTTAAACCCATTGCCCTATAAGGAAAGGAGAAAGAGGAGAATATAAATTTTTTTTAACCTTATCAAAACACTAATTTCCTGCCCTCCCTCTCCCTCCTACTCACTCCTTCAGTCTTTAGACTTGTGATACCCACTTAATTTTTCTGTATTTCTCACTGGAAATGAATGCTCTGGCATTTGCTTTTAGAGCAAGCAGAGCAATGGATTACAGAACTGGCTTTGCCTTGTGTACCTTATATGCTGTGTATACTCCACTGATGCAGAAAGGTAGTTTAAAAATCTCAAGTATTAGCCAGAGTAAACCTATCTGTGGTTATATTTTTGCAGACGTTTGTTTCTTTTGTAAACAAAACTTACTAAAAGTGCAAGAAATCAAAAAGAAAATAATATATCTAAGTTTGTGTAAGATAAGCAAAGAGTATGATCTAGTTCAAATTAATAAAAACTAATGTCTGTGTTCTTAAAAGCAGTATTTAGCTCAAAATATCCCAAGAAATAGAAAGTGAATTGCTTCACTGGAATCTTGATGGATATCTTCCTTTCCTCTGTTTTTATTTTACTTTTATTCCTTTCAAACATGTGATCACGTGGTGTTAGCTTGTCATCCGGGCAGCCACCATATTTCGCAACCAGATAGTGTCTCAAATGTTAATGTACCACTTATGGTTGTGAACATTTTGCTTTTTCCAAAGCTAGAGTCTAACAAAGTTAAATTCTGATGGGAAATGTAATAATTTCTTCAAAAGCCTGGAAGATAGTTTTACCTGGTTAAGTAGAAGGGGTTTTTTTCTCTACTGTTTATGGGCTGAGTGTCTTTCAGAACACATAATGCAAATGTTATTTTGGTGACATACAGTCTATTTGCAATTTCAGTAACAGTGTTTTGTAGAATTACTGATTCAAGCCACCCAGCTTTTTGACAAGTAAATGTGTCTTCATGGTTAGTGTTTGCATAAAAAACCCACATTCATTTTTGCATATTGCTCCGGAATTATTTATCATCTTCTGATGGGTAAATACTAATGGCTCTATGACAGTTACAGTAACTTCAGAACAGCTGCTCTGTCATTCTGTATATAACAGCAGATCTACTATGACTTGGATATTTTCATATTAGGCATTAGTAGTTCTTGTTTGAGCTTTGTGACACTATTCTAATGCTTCATCTAAATACATTCTTCTTTTCTGCTGTTTGTTTGTTTGTTTGTTGGTTTTTTTATCTTTAGCAAACGAGCATTCAAAAGCTTCCCTGAACTGAAGGATGCTGTTTGGGATCAATATTCAGCATGGACAAACAGATTTGGAGTATTGCTCTTTCTGTATTCTGTAATACTGACAAAGGTTTGTGGGTTGTTTGATATTTTTTGTGTGAGTTTTTCTATTTCTTTAAGAGGAAATTTAATTGGAACCCTTTTTCTGTAAAAGGTGAACAATAAACTGATAAACTAAGTCAAATCTAGATAAATGTATGGAATGGTATCTTCGCCCATATTGCTGTACATTTCCAGCCTGAACACTTGAAAAACTCAGTCCTTTGCTTTTTGGGTTTTGGATTTGTTTTTTCCTGGTCTGATCTGAGAGAATTACATGTTTTGGAAACATCCTTCTCTTATATATCAAGAGAAAGCTGCCCATTTAGTTATCAATTCGTATAAGAACATCAGCCTCCTAATGTTTTACTATTGAATTCTGTTGTTGTATAAATATTTTAATTTGTTCCTTCAGATAGAAAAAATATTTGTAATTTTTCTGCAGGGTATTGAAAACATAAAAAACGAAATTGAAGATGCAACTGAGCCATTGATAGATCCTGTTTATGGTCATGGAAGGTAAGCTGCAAAATATGGTAGCTACCACTTAAAATAGCTTTGTGGGCTAATTTTTTATGGTTTTCTAACTGATCATTCTTTTGGAAAATCACTGACATGACACAGATTCAATTATAACTTTAACTAAAAGCCACACTGAAAATTGTGTGCCTTTTTCACTGCGAACTCCATTTAGTGCATCAGTTGTGAGGAAATGCTTCTGTTATTGCTGAATTTCAGAGGAATAATTCTCAAATTCAGGGCCACATTTTTATATGAAGTTTTTAGTTGAAAAATGGATGATAATTAGTGTTGCTGAATTACAAACACATGCTAACTAATGGAAAATAGTTCCAAAATGCTTAGCTGGGTAATGCAATAATTTTTTCATTTGTTAAATATAAACACATTTTCAGAAATAAATTATACATCCCTTTTAATTTCTTATATAATTTCTTTCTGTTATATAGCCAAAGTTTGATTAACTTGCTGTTGACGGGACACGCTGTTTCTAATGTGTGGGATGGAGACAGAGAATGTTCAGGAATGAGTAAGTTGATTCTAGTTTATGCTTGTTTGTAGTTTTTACATACTATGAGACGCTGACCTACTGATTTGGAGTATGCTCCATTTCTGTTTTGATAGTCTCTTTGCTTACTACCCTTTGATTTAAGCAGACCTCATATGGAAATAAAACATCCTTGCATGAAATTTCTCATGTTAGTATCAGGAAATAAAGGATTGTCAGCTAAAAGTTGAAATTATAGGGTACCTGCTGACCTGGATGATGGAAGGGAGTGCAGTCTCTGCAAGTTGGGAAGGTTGGCCAAAGTACTGGGGACAGGGCCACTATTCAGAGCAGCCACATCAGACTAGAGAAGTGGACTGACAGGCACATCATGAAATTCACCCCAAGTCCTGCATCTGGGATGGAATATGCCCATGTAACAGGACAGAGCAGCATTGTGTGGCTAGGAAGCAGCTTTGTGGGAAAGGACCCGAAGTCCTTTGTGGGCTGTGAGTTGCACAGTCACCAGTGTGCCCCTTCTGGCAAAGAGGGGCAGCTGCATCATGGGCTGCACTGGGAGGAGGGTAGACTGCATCTGGAGGGAAGCAGTGGTTCTTTCCCTCTGGCACTTATGGGACAACCTCTGAGTGGTGACCTCTGGGCTCCCCAGTACAGGAAAGACATTGACATCATGGAGTGAGTTCTATGGAGGCTCACCAAGATGATTTAGGGGCCTTTTGATTTTTCACATTTCATCTTACAAAGAGGTCATCTGAAAGCAGGAAGAGTTTGAATTGTGTGTTTGTATCTTCCCTCTCTTCAAAGAGACATCTCAGTCTCTTCAAAGTACATCTCAGCATGTTTTTACAATGATTTTCCATCATCTGAGTCATCACTGAAAATACTGACTTGAACTGAGATTCAAAACAGATCCATTAAAGACTTGAAGTGAAATGCTCTGGTTTGACAATGAATGAGTAGTATAATCTCCTTTGAGACATTTTAGACTTGCGCTTGGTTATGATTCCCTACAACCTGTGTTTTTAGATATATAGAATGTCATTTGAGTATTGTATCTAACATTTTTTCTATTTGGTGGACTTCTTACCAGGGCATTCAGAATGGATTATTGCAGTGTATTATTGATGAGCCAATAGTGGCAGCTTTTTTTTGTTTGATTGGTTTTGTTTTGTTGGGTTTTTTTTGTTCTTCCTAGTAATGCAAATTGATTACTAACCGTTTAGAGCTTAAAATCATCCTTTCTTGTGGGTTACTCCTCTAGCTTTTTATGTTGTTTTTGCTAGGGTAAGGACCCAGTTTTCCCTTTTCTAGTTTTCTGACAATTCCTGTATCTTTGATATGTAAGGTAATCATTAGTGCTTCAGAGACTGACTTTGTTTAGCTATTTGAGTATTATATAATGAATTTCATTAAGATCTGCAAACTTGAACAGACCTGTCTTATTTGCAGTTTTTTAGCAAATTTTATTCTTTTTTTTATGGCTAACGGCATTATCATTACTCATCTTGAGTATATAAAGGTATATCATATACCTTTTTGTTAATTAAAGCAGAGATGGCTTTCAATATTTGTGTTTTCTTTATCTCATTTCATTTTGTGTTTTCTCACTCAGTTCCTACCTTGATTCCTGCTGCATGTATAAAACATTGTTGTCACTTATCCCCCCTATTTCTAACTGAAATTTGTTGTCATTAGCCTTCTGGGTTTTACCTGTGTGTTCTCTTAAGTATTTTTAATTTCCTGTTTTTGATAGTTAGATTATTATTTATCATTCTGAATTTTTAGATTATGATCAATCAATCTGAATTGTTCTTGCAGCTTTCCTTTACATTCGGATAATTTTCTCTTCTGCAATTCAGTAAATTGTTTATGAAACCTGTGAGTTCATTCCCTTGTTTGTCTTTCAGATTATCTTTCTGGTAGGCCTTATTCCATAGTTCTTCAAGTTGGAATTCTTTCTTTTTCTGAGAATGTTGAACTCATTTTGCACACAGTAATATTCCACATTTAGATTCTCAGTCAATTCTACCCTAAAAATCCAGAAGCAGAATTCCCGTAGAAACATCTGTCTCTTTTTGGGGGGAGCAGAAAATGATCTTTAGTACTTCTTGAGGATCTGGTGTTATGTGACCTGTTAGTTTTTGACCAGTCAAGTAATTGGACTTTACTATTGGGAGCTCTCCATTTTCTTCAAGCCCTTGGAATAATTATAGTCAAAGCCAGCTTATTCACTGTCTTAAGTCTGTAATCATATCTGTTATCAAGTGATCAAGAGATCTATCAAGTCTGTCAAAAAGAAGGAGCAGCCAGTACTGTTCACAACTTCTTAGACAAGACTAAATTTTGGATGCATCTAACAATCCTTTTTGTCATCTTTTTTTCTTCCATCGTTTCTTTTGTATTTTATGTCTCTTTGTAACCTTCAGCTTTTTTCAGACCAGTGCTGTGAGTTTCTCATCTGGAAGAGTTGCAGATGTCAAAATAACAAGGACTGAATATGTTTGGTGACTGTTTTATTCACAAGTTATCTGAAGTCACTTGACCTCTTATTTAGCTGTTTAGATAAGCAGTTTTTAATTAATAGTAAATCATTAAAATAGTTTATAAACCACTTTAAAGGTACTGTCAGTAATTTTAGCAGTGACAAAGAACATACTGAATTGCAAACTTGAGGAATTACCAGGTAGTTTGCAGACTGTACTTAGACCTCTGACTTTTACACTATTGCATATTTTCCAAATACAGTAGGAGTTATTAGCTGGAATTGTTCTTGGCCACCAGTGGTAAAAATACCTCTTCTTTGACTATCTACATATTCCCCTTTAAACCTTTCTTCTTATTATAGTCGCTTCTCCTGCCACAAATATCCACAGTGGGAAGATATGGGGAAGTAGATTTTTTCTGCTTTTTTCAGGACTGTCATTCTTATGTGCAGTGTATCAATTTCCTGTGAGTTCAGATGAGGCTGTAACTGCTTTTCCCAAGCAGTACCGGGCGTTTGTGGTGTTTGGTGTCGCCACTGGGTGGCGATGTGCTGGTGCGGTTCGTACCAGAATCCTCACATCCTTAGGTTGACTGATAAACCATCCGTAGTTTGGGCCTGACTTTTTTTAAAGGCTCCGGTTTTCTGTCTGTTTAAAAATTTGAGTACTTTGTAAAATGCTTTTCCAGAAAAGAGAAACTAACTTTCTTGCAAGGTGCATACTTACTGATTTTCTTAGATGATCTGTGGTGTTATCAGATCTCTTCCAGAGGTCTTTTCTCTTTGTGGGGTGAGGATATTCACAGGATGAACTTTGATTTAGGACAGCTAGTCTTCCTTTTTTTTTGCTCGTAAGTCATCAAAAGTGATTTTTGCTTTTGTCTCTGTCTTCTCCGTTGGCTAATTCTGAAGGAGGCATGAGTAGACACCAATGACCACAAGCTGAAGTTAGCCTAGTAGCTTCCAGACACACAGTCGATTGAACTACTAGCTATTCAGGATATTCACACTCTGTGGCTACTGTTGTACCCAGAATCCCATATCTCTCCTTATCAGTCAGAGTTCTCATGTAGTTATTTGTCGGGGAACAAAGTATGTGATAATAGAATCATAGAATTTTTTTTAGTAATTTTCTGAATATTAAATACTGTTTATATGTGGCTTTAGTCTTCTGTTCCAAGCATTGGCTCCTAAACCTGAAGCCTTTGTTTAGCAGACTGAACCTTACATTGATTTTTGTTTTAGAGAAATACATGTGATATTTTTAAGAAATATATGTGATGTGTAAAATTATTTCTTAAACATACTATTGCTTACTTTTGCCACTTGTTTCCTGTCACTGCACATATAAATGTACTATTTCTGTATGATAGCTATTCACTACTTTGAAGGATCCTTCACTATTTTTTTTTTAGTTGGGCTATAGCTCCTCTTGCTCTCGGCTCAAAGGATGAATTGCTTCAGTGTATGGCAATTTATAGCAACACACCTATAAGTCAGTGAGATAATGGGGTTCTGCAAAGTATTTTTGTGCACCCCTGAATGTTTTAATTCCAAGCAAATTTGAAGATAATCCATGAAAGTTTCCGATCAAAGAATTTTGCACTGCAAGAGCCTTTTAATATGTATAGCCAACACTCTAAGAAAGGAGTTGTGCTTCCAGACCACAAAGGTTGTGAACAAGTTTGTAAGTTTTTTGGATTTTGATTTTCAGAGTTGGATGAATTTTTTTTCACTTAACAATAGAGGGAAAAGTTAAACCACTACTATAATAATTGTTCTGCACTGTTGCAAAATTCAATAAGCTTGGAGTTGGTGAAGGGAGCATGGCATACCATGCCTAGTGCTGTGAGTTACAATGAAATGCAGAGTTGATTTCTTCCAGTCCAGAATTTTTTAAGATTTAGAACGGTTTCTTACACTTGCTATTGTCCTGAGGCTTTAGCTCATGGATAAGGACTTCATAGTTCTATGCTGTTATACATGAATGATCAATGTTAAAAAATATAGTTGCAACTTAGTGTTTTAGAGGGAACTTTCAAATGCGAAAGTCAGTGTTCACTGGAAAAAAAGGAAATCCAGATCTTGTTAAATTGATCAGGATGTATGTTTCCAGGTATGTGTTGCTCTTGTTCAGGCAGTGTTTAGGGACCTAGCAGAGCTATTCCAAGCAGACAGTACTTGGAACTGTTGAGATGATGTATATGTAAGCCCAGACATTCTTCCAAATCCTTATAATTCGTTTCAAAGCTTGAATTTTGAAGTACTTTCTCGTTCTTTATTAGAGAACCTCAAATAAGGCTCTGTAAGTGCTCTTTCAATCAGTAGTACATAAATATTTGAGCTATTCCTGACAGCTGTGTGTGTGTTTGAGAGCTCTATGATGCATTAAGTGGAAGTCAGTACAGAAAATCAAATTAGTTTTCCTACTAATGAAACTATTTTTTGCAAAATTGTGTTTTATTACTCAGAATGTGAAATGTTTAGATAAATATGGCCAAGGAACTCTTAAGAAAAAGAGGGAGGGAGGAAGAAAAATACATATGTGCATATATATGGGATTTTTTCCTCTCCAAGATAGCTGTTTTTCTTAGGTTTTTCTGACAATAATTGTGGTGTAAGTTGAAAGTACTTCATCTCCTACTAGAGAAAGAGGCTATCAACAGTAAGCTTTTAAAACCATGAGTTTGGCTCTTACTTTATAGAGGGAAATTATTAAACCTTTATAATTTTGGTTGTACCTTAATGATTTGCCATTGTTACTAAAAGTGCATGCCTTAAAGTTATTACTTGACTAATTTTAAAAGTAAGAAAAAATGGGTTAAAATAGGATTTGCAGATTTTTCTTGAATAAATATTGTGTTTTGTTTTGAACAGAACTTCTTGGCATACACAAACAGGCAACAGTAGGCTTTTTGACATTGATGGAATCTCTGAGATATTGTAAGGTAAGCTGTTTTCTACATAATTTAAAAATTTTATTTCATTAAGGTGTTGTGGGCTTTTTTTAACAGTTTTACTGAAAGCTTTACTATGTACAATTTGAGATCTTAACTTTCAAATTATGGTCAAATTAAAACTGAGACCAATATATTAAAATAGTAGAAATATAATAAAATTGTTAAATGCGTCTTATTGAGTAAATGTTGTTTGATGCTACTTAAATTAGAACTTTATTGTACTCATTTATTATAGCTAGTTAGCAGCTTATGTTTTTACTGAAATAACTCTTAATGAAAGTTATGTAGATGGTTATAAAACTGTGAGGTCCCAAAGTGGCTTGCTGTTGTGAATGTGTTTATCTCTGAACATCTGAAAGTAACTGATGGACACCCTAGTCCATATTGTTTCTTCCTGTTGTGACACAGAATCTCTTGATTTCAGGTTATTACTTGAGAAATTTTGTGCCTTACTGTTGTGGTTTAACCCCAGCCAGCAGCCAAGCGCCATGCACCCACTCACACACTGCCCCACCAGTGGGATCAGGGAGAGAATCAGAAGGGTAAAAGGTAGAAAACTCATGGGTTGAGATAAAGACAGTTCAATAGGGAAAGCAAAGGCTGCTTTTGAAACAGTGTTAATACTCTTTATTTCAAAAGCCTTTTTGGTTGTTCTTTGCTGTCTTTTCAATCTATATTGAATTCCTTTAGCTTAGCTCAGGGTTAAAGAGGTTAATGTAGTTGGCAGAACGTTGGTGTATTGACTGTAACTAGCTGTCCCTTCATTTATTAAATAAATGTCAATTCTGAATTGATTCATCCAAAACCAGCTCATAAGTCAAGTGGACTTCTACCTCATTTAGCATCCGATTATAGTATTGCTAAGCACAGGAGTAGTGTGCAGTGTTCGGAGCATGTCTCCAAGGTTGAAGTGAGGGATATCATTGATACCACAGTCTCACTGCTGTCTTATATATCCTCAGCTATGTTAGTTATCCTAAGCTATGTTGTTTTCCAAGTCAAACAGCAATCAGTGATCAAAATTAGAACCTAAGTATTTTACACAGTTATGTCATTTTATTGAACATATTATATTAGTTGTCAGAGCAGTTGTGATTCCAGTAACTGAATTTTCATTACCTTGGTCACTAACTAGGTGACTTTTCTGGGTTTGCTTTGTGTTTCTGATTTTGTTGTGCCTTTTTAGGTTGGCTCCTATTTGAAGTCTCCAAAATTTCCTATTTGGATACTTGGCAGTGAAACGCACCTCACAGTCTTCTTTGCCAAGGTATGTTAGATGTGGATTTTGGTAACCTCGGGCAGATAAACACCACATAAATTCAAAGTACAAATCTTGCTACCATGTGAGTTTCATGTGGCTTTAATGTAAAAATACAGTCACCAAACCTTTCAATTAAGCCTTCCCTTGAAGGTAGAGTTGTTCACATAATTTAGCGATACCTCATAAATTTCAGTGAAGTCTTTTGGTTTTAGCTTAATTTATTGGGCTGAGGGTAGAGTGTGCTTTAGAACACCATGCTTGGGGTAAGTACTATCTTAAATTTCTACAGTACAAGAGAAATATAAAAAGCAAGTAGTTAGTGTAGGTGACTTTAGTAGTTTAATCCTCCTAACACAATTTTTAATCTATAACGACAGTTGGTTGTTCTAGATTAAAAATAGATATCAGGACTGTTGTGATATTTCCTTATATTTACACTGTCAGGTATGTAATCTGTGAGACATCCTTTTGAGAGTACCTCTCAGTTTAAAATCTTAGACCAGATTTTCCAGGGAGACAAATTCTGTTTCTTTATTGGACAACTGCAAGTTGTTTTCCCTACATTTTATTTTTATAGAACACTTGTTTCTGATTAAAAATTTTATTGAAATTGTGAATGGTACTTACTAGTGTATTTATTAGTACTTATTAGGAATTAACTTCCCTGTACTTAATACCTTAAAAATTAATTAATATTTTAGGTATAAATCTTAAAAATAGATACTAAAACATATGACAAAGATAAAGCTATAAATTCTTGAGCTGTTGAATTTCCTTAAGTAAAACTTTTGCCTAATCTTTAAAAAGACAACACTAATGCTAAGATTTTTCTTACTAAAAAACAAATAAACCCCCACAATGCATTGGAAGCTTCTGTGAAGTATTATTCATTTACTTTAAATTAAAACTTAAATTTAAACTTAAATTTTAAAAAAATCCTTAAAATTAGTTAGCCAGTGTTGCACATTGACTGTGTTTTGCAAATTCTGAATCCCTAGTGTCTGATAAATACTGTTTCTTCCCCACTACATGGAAACAGAAAAATCCTTATACTCCTTTGAATGCCTGTTTTCTGCTTTGCTCTCTCCCCAGATATTCTTTCCCAGGAAAGCTTTTTTATTTCAATTTTGAAATTTTTCCATAGTTTTTCTGAATGGAAAAGTCAGTACCCTGTCATATAGGCAGCAGTCTGATGCAAATAGGTATAATCACTCTGTTATACCAGTGTAGTGTACTGTCACAAATGTTATTACACCTAATGTTTACTGTCTAGAGTGGCCATTTCCAGGTAGAAATCCATTTCTAATGCTTTCTTTTAGGATGTTGAGGGCTGTTTGCTGGGTTTAAAGTAACTGGGTATCAATATCTGGTGTCTCTGATTGGTTTTCCTTTGTTCACTGAACTCTGCTTAGGCTGTGGAAAACTTTAGCTTGTGGTTAGTATTTTAGGAACTAAAAAGCAGAATAAGGAATTGACACGGTCTTGGCAAAGAATTCCCTAGGGGTTTTTTTTTGTTATTATTAAACAAAGCAGGAGCTGAAGATGTGTAAAAGCTCTTGAGTCCTTGAATTTATGTCTGACCTCACCCTTTCTAAAGTAGTGGTTGTTGAGCATTTCAGGTGGAGCAGAGACGTTGACTATAGTGGAAATATGAATCATGTTGACAATCCATTATTGTATCAATTGAAGCTACATGCCAAAAATTACAGGAAGAAACTTGAATTAATTGCCATTGGCTAGTCAGCAAGATGTTAAAATAGCGTGTGTAGTTGTGTAGATGGTGTTTGATACTGAGGATGTAGCTTCTAGTTTGATGGCGAGTTTGATTACATGAGAAAGAAATTTTCAGAATGGAAAGAGAAAAATGAACTGTGGAGTCGAAACCAGTGCTGATAAAGCTTTTTTTTTTTTTAACTTAAATTTTTTCAAGCTGTGTATGTTTTACAGGAGCCTAACCCCTTATGCTTAAGTAGAAGAATGTTAGGCAATTATTAAGCATAATAGTAGTCACTTTTGTCATTAGCTGAGTAATTGGGTCTAGAAATCTAGAAACAGCAATCTTCCTAGGCTGCTGTCACTATGGACAAGTAGCATAGGAAAATGAGGGAATAGGACGATCTTCACTGCTATCCCAGGGACTTTTCATGAGCATGGAGGTTTAACAAGCAAAAGGTTTTACTCAAATTCTGCATACTACCCTACTTAAAAAAGCTGGCTGCTGTTCTTTAATAATCAGATTTTTTTACATTTGATGAATGATAAACATTGTTCTCCTACCAGTGGAATGAATGATAAACCGCCTTTTCTGTCTTGGAACATTTTGATTTAAATACTGTAGACATCTATTGCTGAATGCCAGAATATATTTGCACTACTCTAAACGTGGACCATTCCTCTGTAGCTGTGACTGTGAGAAATGTTTTTCAGTCATACTTTCTAAAATAATTAAATCTATTCACAGCTGCCATTCTAAAACTTTCTGTATTTTCAATGGATTGTAATAAATGAACAAAATGAAGCACAGTATCTTTGGGCTGAAGGTCACACAGCTTAAAGTGAAAAAAAAAAAATTAACTAAAGTATGTAATTTGGCTTAAGTTCTCTTGCAACTGTTGCTGCATGAAATAGCCTTAAATGGAGACAGCTGAGTCATGTCCTAGTTTTAACAGAAGTCTGCAGTGGGTCCGCAGTTTCTTCTGTTACTAAAAGAATAAGTTTTATTCTATCTGCATGGTCTTCATCTCCATATCTTGGTTGTCATAGCATTTCATACATACCAGAGTTATTAGCCTCATTTTACTACAAAGAATTAGATGTAGAGAGAAATAATAAGAAATAATTTCTTCCTTAAAAGTGCAATTTTGACTGAAGCACATTTTATTGAAGAGAATATAATTAGTTTTGCTACCTGGCACTTAGTTGACCTGTCATCAGCCAAATAATTTTTTGTAGTTAGATCTTTTGGAAAGAAAATAGAATCTGGAAACATCTGAAATGAAACCTCACATCTTCCATGTATTAATTTCTAAGATTGACTGTCTTGGCCGAAAGTACTACAGCATGTTCTGCTGATGAGTATGTTATGAAGTCAAAGGCCAGGTGAACATCTGTATTACCTAAGTAGTTCTTCAGAACTCTAATACTTATATGTGTCATAATAGAGCAGGAAAAACATCAATAGTTGGGAGGGCAGACAAATCCTAGCAATGAATTAATTAGTAATTAATTATTAAGTAACTAGTACAATCATATTTTCTTTCAATTACAGCTGTGTGTGTGTAAAGTCAGAAAGTTGCTTAATGCTCATCAGTCCAATGTAACATTTTTTGAAAAAATTAGCATGGCTCTTACTCTTAGCGGTCATGGACTCTGCATTTTGCAACAAGGTAGAGTTTCCCTGTAAAGGTGAGTATGTAGATTCTTCATAGGCAACTAAATCAAAGCAGCCATCATTTCTACCTCTCCCTGCCCTCCCTTCCTTTCGGTGAATAGGGAAACTTTCAAATGGCCTCAGTGCAAGAAAAGCAAACAAGATAGCTTTCAGTCTGACACGCTGAGACAGATGGTACAAAGGCAGACATTTATGTCCTCTAAAAATCAGCTTTAAGACTACAGGGTTTTTTTATTTTTTTGTCTTCTTTATTGTAGGGAAGAGGAGTGAGAAGTGGGGCAACTCTGTTTAAAGCTGTGATATTTTTGATGAAATGCTGTATGGGCAGTTCTTAATTATTTTTATGATACACATAACATAGGAAGTTATGACAAGCTGAGACTATTCAGAACTTTAAGGAATTTCCAAGTGTGGTCAGACACTTTATAAAAGAATACCAACAGGTTGAAATGTTATGCAAAATATAGTAAGAAAATATTCCAGTGCAAACAATAGGAAGACCAACAGCAGGTTGACAGCTGCTTTCTAAATACTATCTGCTGACATGCAAACCCAAACGGTCTGGAAGTTTGATTTCAGGCTCTTTGAAAGTGAAAAAAGAGCATGGAATGAATGTATGGTGATTGAAACTGTCCGTGGGGACACTTCAGCTGTGTAAGTTTTAAAAAAATTCCCTTAGTTTGTGTCAAGGGTTTGGAGCACACAGGCCACAACAGAATTGGCTATCCATTTTCAGTTATGGCATTGTAGCATTTCTAGACATGAAGAATCACAGTTGGCAAGGGCACCTCAAAATACTTCTGAAAGGTATCTACCCTATTCTAGCTTTGTGAGCTCACAGAGCTTAACTTTTTCTGCTCTTTGTGGGTCTACTCCAATTTTACTTACAAGGAAATTGTTCCTGCTCCAGGTGGTTATTTTTATGAACAGGCACTTCTGGACAGTTTCTTTATGGATTGTTTGGGAGGTTTTCTGTGGGAGAATTTGTGCTTTTTTCATTCATGTAAGTGATTTTCACACCAGCATGATCAAGTAACTTCCAGATTTTGTCTACACTTTTCATTGTAGTAAAAGAGACTATATGTGATGCAGCAGTGTGTGGTGGCATATTTGTTTCTAATGAAACCAGTTCATGATATCAATTTATCCAAAGTCATTGTGGTTTTATCTTCTCTGAAGGTAACAAATCTGGAGTATTGTAATTTCTTATGAAGTCTGTATTTCTTTTTTTTTTTTTTTTAATTAGAAATGTACTTTTGGTTTTAAGTGGAGGTGGCTTTCATGAGAAACTCTAGCCATCATATGATTTTTGACTTTGCTTGGAAGAAATATTTGTTTCCTTTTATTTTCCTGTTTCTCATGTTGTTTGAACGAGTAGCCAAGTCTGATAGCTGCTAGGAAATACCAGATCTCCCTGTATGCTTGTAGTTTTTGATGGTCTGTACTTCAGCTTTACTAAAAGAATTTTTAAATAGTGGAGAAAGCAAAGCTCCTCTGAGTGGCTATACCAGCTTTGTACAGAACATATTCTTTTTCACGTCTTGCACAAAGTTAGGGAAAGAGGAAAAAGATTGTGAGGACCCAGGTGTGCCCTCTCCAGTCCAAGAGATAAAGAACTAATTCTGGTTTTGCCACCTCCCTGGCATCCACTCAGGCCTCCAAAGTGTCTTGGAGAATTCAACTTCCAAGAAGAGCAGAGATATGTGGAGGATAACAGAAAGGTTGAGTGGGAAGATTGAGGTTTATGTCTCTGGTAGGCAGGTGGGGCTGATCTGCAGAGCTAAGGAGTAGGGCTCATAGATCACTGTGCCATAAGAAATTCAATAATGCATATTAGAGAGGCCAAATAATGTTCTAATGCTGGAAACACTGTGATGATGACATACATTGTTACATCTTAAATCAGAGAGTCAAGAGGCCATACTTAAGTTTCCAAGATTTTTAGTGGACCTGACTTAGATTTTCAGGTTTTAGGGTCAGTGGTCACTCTTTCTTCCAGAGTCAGGCAGGACTCTAGTTGCTCAGGATTTTTGGATGTTTCAGGTATTAGAAGGATGGAGTGGGATATGAGTTCCTGTCACACAGTTATAAAGAGACCTTGAAGTAGAGATCTAGATGTAGAGATTTTATTTAGGTTTTAGCCTAGTATAGTAGCTAAAAATATTGAGCTAGGAAGAGCAAGCCATAACCATGGAATCTAAGATCTCATGGCTGACTTTTATCGAGACTGGAGTACAATTGTATACCTGTAGATGTTGAGGAAATTACATGTAAAAAGTATTAGAGAGCACTTAGTGGTCTTCCAGTTCCTGAGGTTGGGTAAAAAACTCGATGTCTTTGAACAATAGAGAAATGAATCTTTGGGCAGTGATGGGCATTTTGACAATTTGTGGCAAAACTCTGAAGCAAGAACATTTAGGAATTAGGTCCAGATTGTATTGGTCTTGTCAGAAGTGCTGTGCATCCCGTAATAATGAGTAGCAATTATGAGGACTTGGTGCTCAGATCATAAAGAGGTAACTGAGTCATGAAGTTCTGCATTGTTTGTTCTTAGACAAAGAAATTGTAGTGTAGAGATCATCAAACTGAGAGACACAAGACTCTGCATGTTAATCCAACCAATTATTTGGGATTTACCTTCCTAAAAGAGTTTTATTTGCTGTGTTTACCCCAATTGTCTGACTAATTTCAGCTATTTAGTCATATCTATATGTTCTCTAAAGTTTTAGAAAATTTTTAACTTTCATCCCATTATATACAGCTTTCACAATGATCATTCAAGGGCATTTTTCATGGTTGGCTGGTACAGACCATGAAATGTAATTGTATGTGCCCCTAAGCAAATAAGCAGATTACTTCCTTTTGGGAAAAAACTTCTCATCCATCTGTTTTCTTTCAGAGAGGGAGGTTCATTTTTTATATATGAAGTAGCTGAGAGTAAGTCTGTTTGGATACCACTTGTCATGTGTTTGTTTGAGTTGTTCCAATTTTTGTGTCACTGAAAAGAATTCATCCTGAAATGTTACACATTTTGATACTGTTATGTGCTCAGGTAGATGAGAACACCTTTGTACTGACTCAGGGCACACAGTTTCAAAGCCTAGATGAAAACTTGTAAAATGGGGTGCTGGGAGTAGTTCTAGCAGTTCCAGTAGGAACTTTTTACCCTCCAAAATTTAGGTTATAAAAATTCAAAATAAAACACTACCACTTGTTGCATGAAATATCCTTTGAAATGAAGGAAGGAAGGAAGCGTGAAAGAAGGAAGGCTAGAAAGCCAGTGCAATGCAAGAACCTTTTCTAGATCCACAAGTGAAAAAATTAAGGAATTACCTACAAACTGCTCAGCTCTCAGTTTAATATGTTGTAGGAGCACTTCTGAATTGGAAAACTTAGAAAGCAAATATGCCTAAGTAATGACCATGAATATCACATTAAACATTTTTAGGAGATTTTTAGAGTCTCCTTAATCATTTTAAGCCTGTTTTAAATACAGTTAGGATGAAAAGTGATTCTAGAGGTCATCTATCAATTCACTTTTCCAGCTTCCTAGTTCCCTTCCAAGTGTGTGCTCTGTTGACCTTCCCCTTGCTGAATATGCATCAGTTGGTTGAAAACCAAACTCTTGTCTGATTTTTAAAGATAGTATGGGAACATATTTGAGACTAATGTACAGTCATCTCCATGAGACAGTATTTTGACAATAACTTGTCAACTAGCTGGCTCTTTTTTCAGTTGAATAGCTTGTAGGTGAGTGTGTAAAGCACATGTTGTGAAAAAGGCACAGAGCGGTATGGAAATGTTGGATCACTTACTCCCCGTTCATAGCGCTGTCCTGAGGAATATTTTTGCTTTTTCTTCATATTAGAATGTATGATTTTCATATGTAAACTGAAATTGGGAATTGAAAGGTAACAGATTGGGTCCTACCCCATAGGAGTACTTATTAGCATCTAGAAGGAGTTGCAGCCTCCTATTTCTGGAAGGAGTAGGGTATGAACAACATCTAGTTTGCATGTATGTTAGCCTATCAAGTGAAAGACTGATATTTAAAGAAATACATTTTAGTTGTTTCATTCTTTTTGGTAGACTATGCAGAGTGGCTTGCAAATAGTAAATATATCAAAGAAATTGCTAAATGCAATTTTATAATTTATAAGGCACTGTATCAAGTAAACTCTGAAAGTAAAAGTATTGCATAGAAACAAAGGCTGAGAACTTGTATCATTCTGTATCCCTTTTAGGTGTGAAAACAATGTTGGTTCCAGCTATATTTGATACAGTAGCGAAGACATTGGGCCTGAGTCATCACATGACGGGTAGATATTCTGTTTTTGAAATCTGGAGGAAAGACATACTGGCTCATTGTTAAAAAACAATTAATAAATTGATAAGAGTTTTTAATAGTATTATAGTATTTAAATATCAATCAAATTGATATTTAAAGAAATGTTGTATTAAAAAAATGTTATTTGTAATTCCAAATCAAGTGAAAAACAGAATACTGATGGCTTTTTCCTCCATCATTTGGTTTTTCCACTAGTCAGGTGCCTTCACCTTTCCAGGTACAAGTCTCACTTAATTCTGACACAATTATTTTATTTTCAGCTACATAAAATAGCAAAGTATTGTTTCTGCTGTTGCTGTGGTAGCAAGGCAGTAGGATGCAGCCATCCATAGAGAACTCACCTGAAGTATCCTTAAAAACAACTTTTGTAATATAATGTCCTCTTGAATGTTATGTTACTTTTTTTATTCCTGCTGGGGCACCAAGCATATCCACCTCACTTAATGCATTAACATTTACCACTTGATTCTGCATTTGGCACGTGTTATGTTTGTAGCTATTGCAGTGTGCTGGTAATGTTCTGAAATTAGGTATTGTTTATAGATATGTCTTTGCATAATTGTTTTACAATGACCTTCCTTCAGTGGGTCATTGTTATGGAATATTACAAGGCACAACTTGGAATCCTTCCAGTGTCTGATAGTGAATGAGTTAATGGTTAGTTCACAGTAGATCTTGGCCTGAAAAATAAAGCTCTTCTTCGTAAGCCCTTTGCTTGTTTGGATGTTTATGTCTTGGCTTTTCAGTGTTCAGAATTATTTTACACTACACTTTAGCTTTCTACATGTGTTAGGATACTTCTCAAATTTCCCTCAAATAATAATACTGTCCTTTTTATTTGAGCCCTCTGGATAGTGGAGGAGGTATTATTACATCCTAACGAATTTGTAGTTTGTTCAGTATTTGTGAGTATGTGGAGGGGAGAGGCATAAACTTCTCATTGATTCCCTCAAAGGCCTCCTAAAGTCTTAGACCAAAAGCTTTGACTTTGATAAATTTAGTGCATTTTCATTTCCCGCTACTTTACAAGTCATTGAATGGTACACAAACAGTTAGGAAGAAGACATTAGCCTAATAGTTAATATAGCAACAAGTGAAGAATGGAAAGAAGGGTGTTAGTTTTATGGAGTAGAACACTCCTTTCCAGAAATTCCATAAATGCAATGGTATGCTCCAGTGTTCATATAAGGCTTTGGCATGATGGTGTATTTATGAAGGAGATAAGGCAGAGGTCAAAGATGCTGTTCTAGTCATAAGATGCAATCTCAGCAAATGGAGAAGGGGAAAAAAGCTGAGTTTTGTTTCCTTTTTTTGTTTTTTTTTTTATTTTAACAAATGTTTGTATGCATAGATGTCAAAGTTTCTAAACCAATGCAGGTCAGTAAATAAATGAATTTAGGACAGCAAATAGTGTATTTGTGGTCAGGATTATTTTCATGGAACCATTTCAGAAATGGAATTTTAAAAGAGAAATGTTACTGAGTCATTTCCACACAGAATTTTTTATAAGAGCCCTAAAATCTAAACCATTTTCTTCCAAGTTACCTAATTTAATATGCTTATAGTATCACAATGAAGAGACTTTATAGGCAAGTAGAATGAATATTCCATGTACCTTTAGATGAGGTAGTAGGTAGATGTCATAAACCTTGATAGTGCCAGGCTCACACCAGTCAGCCTGCAGAGTCTTTGCTCTACAAGCCATCTTCCTTTTTATTTTATCTTACCTTTTAATTGCAGCCTGCTAACTGCAGATTTTTATTACCAGATAATGATACTGGGAATACTATTTTTCCCATTTTTATTAAGACTTAGAACTGGGACTCTAGTATTCACTATGTTACCAAACAGCAGTTCCAGCATGTGAACTGATTATCTGCCTGTTGTGTCTCCTGTTTGAAAAAATTAATCTCCGTGAGTGGCTGTTAATCTGTGCACACATTATAAATACATGTTCTAGATTGATTCCTCAGATTCTTTCTTTCCCTTACAGTTTTTCTTCCTGAAAAAAAAAAAGATGTCCTGAAGGCATTAATGTATTGCAGAACTTTGAAAATAGAGTTTTAAATATAGTTATTGAATGCCTATTAAAGATATTTTTAAGTGAAGTGTTCTTGGGCTAAACAACAGGGAAATTATTTTGTGGCCATTTTCTGTCTCTCTGCATATTTTTTCTCCAAAATGTCTGAAGACCAGATGTTCTTTTTGAGCAGGGCACCATGTGTCCTTGGAAGTGGAGGCTGACATATTTTTTTATTCTTTGTTCAGCCTGCTTTATTCCCATGTTCCCAAACCCTACTGGGATAGATGCAGGGAACTAGAAACAGTAAATGAGACTGCCAACATACCATATGCTTCAATAATAAAAATATACTTTAAAATAGTAACTCTTGTGGTCCTGTTCTGAAGCCATATGCCAAGTTCTGCCTTTTGCAAAACTCACAAACTGCCTAAGAAATGCGTGACATGACAGACTGAACTTGTATAGCGAATCAGTGTCATGATACTTAGGATAATTTTATGAACAGCAGGAACCTAAATCAGTTTGGTTTGTAGCTGATGTTTGAACCACACAACCTTAATGCATGTGAGAGCTGTTGAATCCCTGGGAACATCAGGGTGAATCCATATACAGCATCTTATTTAATCTTTTACAAGTACAAACACAAAGAACTTTAGTAATCAATTTCTAACCACTTTTTAAGAAGTATTAAAAAATAAGTTTTTCATCCCTTTATTGACTCTTTTCACAGCAATAGCAACATTTTTGTATACAGAATAACATCTTTACCTCTTTTGATAAGGCAGCTCTACTTTCACGTTAGGATATATGTGAATGAAAGAATTGAAAGTCTAAACATGGAAGGAGGAAAAATATACCAAAAAAAGAGGGGGACAAGGATTGTCTATGGTGGAGGAAGTTTTGAACTCTTCCTAGCAAAGCTGAAGCACATCTAGTGATATTTAAGACTTTGCCTTCATTTTCTATCTTTACTTCTCCACTTATATAACATTGGAAGTCACATCTGAATAATATGTTTGTTTGTTTCTAAGACTGTAGTAACCTCATTTCAATATTCAAGTGCATTTTTTCCAGTATTGCTTTGTTTCATGTAAGAGTATGAAATCTGTTTTCTCTTTGTAATTTGTGTTATGGGTAGTCCAATGCCATTTTCTTTTACCAGTGGATTGTTTACAGTATCCTTATACGCTTATACATTTATATATGTACTTTAAAAATAGCTGCTTTATGTTACAGAGTGGTGCCAAAGTTGTCAGTCAAAGACATAGATAAGACACTTAGATATGGAAATACTGAAACAGTGCAGGTGTACTTAGAAAAAAAGTTCAGTCACTGCCTACGTGTAGTTAAGAAAGCTCGTAATTGGTGTTAAGTGAGATGGGCTTTATTGTATAATACAACTTTAATGAAAAAAATCACCATTTTTGTATTAATTAAAAGAATGATACTGTTTTTCATAGAAGCTAATTGCTCTATTCTGCTGGTGCTGGAATTAGGTACCTGAAATACCACATTCAAATATGAAACTCAAAGGCAACACTGTTTTAATAATATGTGAAACTGTGATGTTTGTGAGTATTTAGTATTTTCTCCATACATGTATCAACACACGTACATATAAAAACTTCACAAAATGCTACTTAGCAGTACTAAATTACAGTGGATTACATGACATTATGAATATATTGCTTTCTTCATTGCTTCATAGAGCTCATACATTTCACACATAAAGACATAAAATATTACTGTTAGAATAATTAACCAGGCTAATAGCTGTCCTTTAGAAACACTTTTGTCTTTTTTGAGTTATAAAATAATAATCTGGTCTGTTTTCAAAAACATTTCATCATTTCTGGATTAAAGCAAACCAGAGGGTTTTCATCATGCCAAGAGAGAATTACGTGGTTTAAGTGGGAAACTGAGCACTGTAAGCTGGTTTCCAACATTAAGTGCAGCTTTTAGTACTGTGAGAACTGTATTTAGGAAGATTTGAATTTCTGCAGTAAATCTTCACTGGCTTTAAACTTCACTATCAAATGTTCCTGACATAGTTGTTCATTTCCCACATCCTTATTGTAATTGCCAAATAGAACTAGTATGTTAATACCACGGATTGTATAGCAATCAGCTTGTGTCTATAGGCTGAAATAATATTAGATTTAAAAATAGTATAAAATACAGATATTAAATTTTTTACATAGAAAAAAGGTAACATGATAATAGAAGCTAAAGTTAATACTGAGGGAATAATATTGTGAAGGTTTTGGAAGTTGTAAAACATGGAATTTGCCCACTTCCAGCTTGATTCCTTTTAGGCAACAGATAATTTGAAAAGCTCCTTTCAGATTAGACTTTGAGACTTTGTGATTGGAGGGTAGTATGTAATTTAATAATTAGATAAGAATTCCAGTAAACTCAAATTTGCTGACTCCTTGTCTATAATTCCAGTAATATATTTTTGCTACCAAAACAAAGACCTCGTTCTGTATTGCTGAGCAAAACAAGCTACTAACTAAGAAAAAGACTACCTAATCTTTATTGATTTACAATAATGTCTTGTAATATGTCTGTCAAAGCAAGGAACATGTTGAAGAAGCTCTTATTTTTTTAATGGGTCAACAAGTGAATTATTGCCTTCTTGTAATGTTTTAAACTAAACCACCACCATCTTTGGCAATATAACTGTTAACACATATTCACTGTACTTTGAGTTTGTCTTATTTTTTAAAAACTGCACTGCTGTGAATTTTTTTGTAGGCAGTCTCATTAAACCATCCTCTCCCACAGGAATGGAGGATATATTGTGGTTTCTATAACTTGAGTGTATGTTAAAAGCCCAGATTTCCAAATGGGTAGGCTGACAGATCTTCAGATTCCTGTTATTAATTCTTGCTCTATGGCTTGTGTTTGCTTTTTCTCCTCAGCCTCACCTCACCTTTGGATCAAGTAGGCTCTCTTTTCTGTCAGGGTAGTATGGATGAAGGTGAAAAAGGATTTGAAGAAATAGTCCACATGTAGCATTTCATTCTGCCCTATTGAGAACTCTCTTCTGTTCTCAGCAAGGTACTGCAGGTCCTGTCAAGTAAATGCAGTCCTTTCACTCTTACCAGACAGCATCAACTGGTGCCAGTTTGCTTCTTTTTAACTACCGTGGTGCAACAAACTGCTTCCCATGAATGTTTCTCCTCCCACGACATCTATCCTTGGTGAACACTTGAGATAAACTGTGTTATCTTTTACTGGTCTGAATTACAAGGCCTGTATTTTATTTTCTGACCCCTGATAAGAACTCAGCTACTTTAGGGGTGGCATAATTCCTTTTGTGCCTCTTTTCTCTCTCATTCACGGAAAGGATTTTCTTTTGGCATTTTCTGAATCCCGGATAGACTCATAGCCCTTCTTCAAGGCTGAGGAGGATACAGTATATGACATTTAACACGTGCCTTTCTGAAGTGGCTGCAGAGTTCTTGTATACTGACAGATGAGTCAAGGACCTTTCCTTCAGTTCCTCTATATACAGCTCTCAAGGGGGGGAAATCTGATACTCCTTCAAGTATTCTTTGGCTGTGTTCCAGTTGTTTGTCATTTTTTTAATGCGTTCTCTCATAGAAGATAATATGCAGCAGAGTAATCTCATATTCCACTGGCCAGCACAAAAAAATAATTGCAAGCAGTCTGTACAGGATACTCCCATCACTGCTACAACCATGGGCCAGTGACTGTCCAAACTATTGGTGCAAATGATCTTCCCTGAAAACAAATGGGAGTTTTGTACTAGTCTTCATTGGCAGTCTGCCTGTTCAGAGCCAGACTTGCACTCCTTCAGACTACCTTTATGTCAAATAACATCAAATGCCTTAGGACAGACTTTGCAGGTTATGACTCTAGGATTTCAATTGCTTTGTTGCCATGGCATAATTCTGCAACCCTGTCCCTTTCCAGACAGACCTTTTACAATAGTCTGCCTAAATTGACAGTAGAATGTTGGTGAGTATTTTTAGAAGAAGTAACTTCATGCCTCAGCAATCTCAATACCTATTCAGTGGTGCCTGAGAGGAAACAAGATCTATGGCCTTCCCATACCTGTTCGGTTCTTAATATGATGGTAATAATGGCCTCCTGTTTCATGTCTTAAGGACTCTCCTTTCCTTGATTTGATAATTATCTCCTAGGAAGACCTGTGATAAAGCTGTTATTTAATTTAAAGCAATGCCCAAGTTCTATTTAACCTTCTCCATCTTAATGAGAATCAACAACTAGGTTTTATATCACTGCAAGACTTTGAACCTCTTTTTACTTCTGTAGTGATGATAGCTTTCCCACTTGTGAACTGATGCCAGCCTATGTTAAATTTTACTCTTTGGTTTACTTCTTAGCCAGTCTCTACAAGTAAAACAGTATCTGACACCTTTAGGACACATAACCTCATTTGTATGTGTGGTGATACATATGGCACTTCTGCTCCTTGCCTCCACGTAAAGCTGCATTCAAGTCTATTCTCAGTTAAGCAGGTTGTTCTATCTCAGGCTGTAAAGAACATTTCCTCTATTCTGGCTCGGGAGCAGGATTCTCTCACCTTTAAAAAGAAGAAACTTCTGTGTCCTCCAGGATACTGACATAGGATGTGGAGATTCATTGCAAATGAAAGATTACAGCCACAGGAGGAACTGAAGCTTCACATTCTTGTTTCAGAGCATTATCCAGTTTGAAATGCATTCTGATCATGTGTGAAAGACTTATGCATCCAAATTATAATGATACATTACCTAGTACATCAGTAGGATTGTGTTAAGTGTCTTTGCTCTTTCAAAAGATAATCTCCAAAGGAACCTTACTGATATATAAAATCAAATTTCTTTTTGAACCAGCTCCACAGTGAGATGCCCTGCCTGGCATCCAGTTTCAACAACCAGTTGTGAGACTCCATTTCCTCTGTAAAACCAAAATTGGCAATGGATTCAAAAGTCAGCTGGAGAGATGGGAATCAGTTACAGAGATCCCATCAACCTTGTTTTCTTAGGAAACCATTTTGGAAAAGTTGATGCCTTAAAAGCCACTGATTATAGCACTGAAAAATACAGTTTTCTCTGTAATACAAGACTGGAATAAATAAACTTCGGTCCTCCAGATCTGATTAAAATATAGCAAGTTAAAAAGTTGATAAATAATAAGTGTTTCTGTATTGTCTCTAGGCAAATTTTTAAGAAGAAAGTACTGCAATATGTAATTCTTCCACGTATCACTTAACAGTGGTAGTGTAGAACTGTAAAGCAGTGAGTATGAGGGCTGATTTTGTTATACAGGTCTTTCAGGGTACAATCTTTGTAAAAATTCATAGCCAGGATTTCTGTGTGGCTTAGCCATTATGTTCTGCTTTTGGTTTGTACAATGAAAACTTCTGGTATGTTTTCACTAAAACTTATGAAGAATATTTTTTGCCTCTAAGGGTAAACATGGGATCTTAAAATAACTGGTACTACTGATGAGAATAACTTTTCAAAGTAATATAAAATGACTTGTTTGTGTATCACAAAAGCCAACGAGTGAAACATGATTTTTGGGACATGTTGTACTTAGTATTGGAAATAATTATTGTAATTAACTGTTCATGGGATACCCTTATATGGAACTTTCAATGCATGGGTTACATCAAAATACAATACATAGGGCTGGGATGGGGAATATATTTTGGCACATATGGTGAAATATCAGCTTGGGCAGCTGAACTATGTTTTTGTTAGATGTTTGTCACGTTTTCAGCTTTATTACATGAAGGAGCTATGGTATTTTTTCCCCCCTGGATACAAATATATGGACTAATTGAACTTTCAAAGGTTTCTGAACAGTGGGAATGAATGATATGCTAAGTTAGAGGTTGTATGGGATTTGTATATAAAAAATTGAAATCTTGCATTTTTAACTTTTTATAAGACAACAGTCTCAGTGAAAAGTTAGAATTATTTTGCAGATAAGAGGAGGAGTGGGCTTTTTGGTCATCTCTCCAAGGCAGGTAACTTTTCTAAGTTTCCTTCTGAAACTACTTGCTTAGAACATCAGTAAATCACATTTAATGAACAAAAAGTGGTAATATGTAATAACTTGGATACTGTACCGTATTTAAAAGTTCAGTTGAAAGACACAGAGTTTTCAGTATCGAGCAATGCATTCAGTGACTTCATCTCTGAAGTTTTTCCTGTGTACACATATGTAAACTGAAATAACTAAGGACCTGGAGGACCTGGAAAATTAAAATGCCGATGGAAATATACACAAAAAAAATTGTTGGTAGTTGCAGAAAACTTACTTTAAAAAATCCATTTTGCATCACATGACACTGTGGAAAGTACTTTATTAACAAGATAATTTGCAGGGAGGGTAGACAACCCAAATGATAGTCTTTATTCTTATATTGCATTAGGATTGTATGGAAAGATCTGCATATTCATAAACCAAAGTAAAAATATGGAGTTTACATTAGAAATTGTATGTGCAGTTGGAAGTTACTTTGAGTTATATCTTTCCATGCCATTGGCAATTTTAATAGTTCTCTCTTGTTACATTGGCTCCATGAGCTGCTAATTCATGAATAAGAACCTACCATTAAAATATCCCTTCTTTAGAGTTAAATCCTGAATATTAAAATTGCTGATCATTTTGTTGTTAATAAGCTCTATATGCTATGATATCAATTATAAACTGGGAACTATTTGCATTAGTTTACTTTAATACACTGTGATAGTGAAATCTGCTCCTGCTTAGTATGTTTTGTATTCTAAATTATTTGAGTTGATCACATATTATGAAATTTTACAGTCTATGTATGTAGCTTATATAATCACATAAGTTTTACCCATTATGACAGGGTGCGTGGTCAACAACTGCACAACGTCATGCATCATCTGACATCATGAAACTAATGGTCTTTTTATCTGAAAGTACTTTAAAGAAATTTAGCACATATGTAAACTTGAAGATACACTGTATTGGATACAAGTATTGGTTTTCTGTAGATGTTCTAGTTATTAATTTGTAAAATCACTGGAAAACTTTTCATTAAATAGTGGTTTTGTTCCAAATAAGTAATATTTATGGATCTTTAAAATTACATTATTATGACATTGAATTAATATAAAAATCTAGTGTTTCTATTTTCAGTATGCAAAGCAAGGAATTTTAAAGTTGTTCTCACCAGGAGGGATTAGCAGGATGAAGGCATTCCTCCTAAATTAGTTTCTTCCATATGCTTTTTCACTTGGGGCTCTCGAGTACAGGATGATGGGAATTGTAGTTTCCAATTAGCTTTTGCGCTACAACATCTGCATGAAAAGACTTGCATAAAATTTGTCTAGAAGTTTGTGACATAATTTTTAGCATACTTCTTGATCATTTTATTTCACTACCAGCAAAATGCCAAATTACCTTAATTTTTTTTCCTGTTGTATTTAAATTTTCATTAATTTAGGTTCCAATCAGGTGTAGTATGGCTAAAAGTCTTCTTAGTAATCTGTATCTGAAGTAAGAATATTCTGAAGGTTTTCTTCTTTCCCCCCCCTCCATAGGATATGGCCCTTGTTGCTCCTGAAGCACCTTCAGAACAAGCTAGAAGGGTTTTCCAGACGTATGACCCTGAGGGTAAGGGCTGTACTTCTTGCTGAAATAAGATTTTTAATAGAAATGTACTCATTAAGAGAGGAATGAAATGCTGAGTGCTTAAGAAATGTCCAATACAGTAGTCAATCTAGAAGTGACATCGAGCACCGTGGTCTAGTGGAAGGTGCCCATGGCAGGGGTTGGAACTAAATGATCTTTAAGATCCCTTCCAGCCCAAACCATTCCATGATACTATGAAGAAATTCTCTGAGACTTCTAAAGTAAGGGAAGTTGTGCAATAGAAATTAGAGTTCTTAAACATATGTTTTTTAATCTTGTAATGTTCTTTGTAATTAGCATAAAGTTAAATATAATTTGATTTCTCCTTTATTACACTTTCATAACACAACTGATCTGATACGATTCATTCTTCATGAGATTTTGTTCTTGAATGTGTATGACATACACCGAGAATTTTCTCATGGTTTGGAAAACAGAGGATATCTGACATTCAGGTACTATTTTATCTAATCAAAAGGGAAAAAATGTACAGTTATTATACCTAGGTACTCAGTGGAGGTGAAGATTACTATACAAGATTGAATTCTTAGCAGGTATTAAGCTTCTGAGTATATGAATGATAAACCCACAGTTTCTGTATTGCACTCTATTGGGTCAAATAAAGTGGGAGAGAAGTGTTTGAAAACTGTGTTCCCTCTAGAACCGCACCATTTGGTTGCAAATTTTACAGATGTAAATGTAATACGTAATATTTGTATTTTTGATTGAAATTTTTACTCCTGGAAAGCATTTTGTTTCTTTTCCTCACAAGAATCTTTGCTGTTTCTTCAGATAATGGTTTTATACCAGACACTCTGCTAAAAGATGTAATGAAGGCTCTGGACCTTGTTTCAGATCCTGAATAGTAAGTATAATAAAATTTAAATATACAGAAATATCAATTAACCACATTAATTATAATTTAGGCCTTTTTTCTGGCTTCAGTTAACCATATATTTATTATCATTTCAGGTTGATTTTTTTTTTTTCCCTAATTCAGATTTTTTTCTTCCTATCTTGCATTCTGGGAACAGAATGTTATTTTGAAGTGTTTAAGTCAGCTTTAAATTAAATAGGAGGAATGAAAATTAAGATATCTCTAACTTTGGTAGTGATAACTAGAAGCCAAAAAAACCCCTCAGACCTATTGCATTACTATATATTGAGGAGATAGTCATGAATATATTTCTGTATGTTAATGAGGGTGAAACTGTGTGACAGGAGAGCCAAACAATCAAGGTATTCAGAGGCAGATTTGCATTATATTACCATTGGATCTGTCTACAGAGTTTGTAGCTGAAACTGTTTCAGTTACACTTCTGTTTCCACCACCATTCAGGACCTTGTGGTGTTTATAATTTTAATTTGTTTCCGGAAATGACACATTGATTCCTAGGATTAGAGTTAAAACTCTCAAATTAAAAAGGTAACTTATTTTGAATCTAATGTGGACAGACAGGACTAACATTAAGTAACAACAGCTATCTTTTGGTGTCAAAACTTACCACATTTTGCCACTAAATGCTTAACCCAGAAAGATGAGTTACGTACTTGAACTTTTTTACTGCTACAAATGATGCTTCTGCCCTTTTGTAAACAGGTGGCCTAGTTTAGTTGGGACTAAACCATTTGTTCTGCAGAATGGCTGTGGAGACTGCAAGTTTACTTAACACAGCCATCTGAAATGTGATTGATGCCATTTTCTCTCCTTTCAAATGTTAAAGTATAATGAAGTTTACTGAGCTGTTCTCTGGAGGATAGAAGTGAAAATTGAAATAAAGAGATACCATGAAACTAAACCAAAAGGAAGTACAAGACAAAAGGTTCACATTCATATTATGACAATAAGTGGTGAAATCTGCAGAAGATTTTTTTTTTAAGGGAGGGAAAGAAAAAAGCCATGGTTTAATAGGTCTGAAAAGCTTTCTTTTGGCCTTTTTGTTCAGCTGTCTCAATAAATCTTAAAAACACCCTCTTTCCTCATTTAGCATTGTTTCCATTTGGCTGTTTGGCTTTTAGGTTATTTGTGGCATAGACCTGTCCTATTTTATTGTGCATAGTATATCAAATATAAATTGACATAGGAAGACTCAGTCAGAATATTGATACTTGATATGAATATAGCTATATTGAAAAGCCATGATCAAACCATGAAATATGCAGCCTTGAATCATCTCCTCTCAAATAAATATATTGCCTAATATTACTGTCTTGAGGACCTACTCTGTTCTGGTCCTAAATGTCCTGTCTATTTAATGTGGAACACAAGTATAAATCACATATTTCAAATTCCATACAAGCTTTTCTGATTGTTTTTGAGGGTTTTTTTTGTTTTAAAATAAAATTAAAGTCCTTGCCTCTAAGTATACTATTTACATTTCTGATAGTCTAATTCAAGGTGTTAAGCTTCTCAGAATCTCAGGATGTATATGGTCAGACCTGCTTAGAATTTTAGAACTATAGAGGGGAAAACTCTGTAGAGCAGATGTGAATTAACAGGGTGAATTATTCAAAACTGAATGCCATTGCATGGGATTTTAGTAAAATTTTCTAGTCTTTTAGTAAATAATCTGAGAATCCAGCTGTCTTGTTTTGCCTTTTTGTTTCTAAAAATCATTCGATGCTCTTCAGGGCCCCGATTTCAGTACATCTGTCAATCTAGGTTTAGCTTGTTTAAAACATTTTGCCCTGTCTCTCTATTTGACCAATAGTGGAGGCTTTTGTCCCCACACACTTCCCAGCCAGAAGAGTACGAAGGCCATCGGTATCATCACCCCAACATTCGTAACCTGTTCAGTTCAGGTGCCTGAGGAGACTGAGGCACAAACACGCGTGTTTGTAGCTCTGCTGTAATACCAGTAACACTGAACAGCATCAGCGATTTGCTGAATGAAAAAGCCTCAGCTGAAACATATCACAGTCAAAGTTTATTAAATCTTCCCTCCTGCTTAATTGATTGAATTTTGTACACTGACCACACTTAAAATCTTAGAATGATTCTGTATTTTTAAACAGTTCTTGTATTTCATCAGTGAGTATATAGCTTGCTTTAATTTTATTACATGATTTTAAGTGCATTTTCAAAATGATCTGCCATGGTTCTGTTTCCAAACACAAATGTTTTTACAACTGTTACAGCATTTCAAGAATTTGAGCAGGTTTCAGACAGCCACTGAAACATCCAAAATTTTGTACTTTGAGAGCAGTGAGAATGAGGAATAGAAGTATTGAAGTCCAGTATCTTGCAAATCCTCAGTTGCAGTTTCACTTGAGTAGTAAATTTTTTTAAGATATTAAATTAACAGTTTATAGGATATCACGTTTGGTTTTATGGATTTTAAAATTCCTCTTCCAAGGACCTTAACAGAGCCACTCTCTTAAGATTTGCATAATGTATTCTGTGTGTATTGAGGGAGAAACAAAAATAAGCCAAATCATTTACTACTAGTGCTGTGGTAGGACCAAGAAAGGAAGTTACTTGAAAATGAAGACACATAAGTGGTTGTCTAAAGGATAAAATACTTCCACACAAAATCAAAAAGACTTTATAAATTATACCTTCTGCCTGCAGCCCCCAGCAAAAGGCACCTTTTGGCAGTTAGAGACCGACGTGGTAAAAGAGGGATCTATGAGAAGCTAAGTGTGTCTTCTGAAAGGAAAATGTAGTGCCTACATGGAAAAAATAGGGAAGAATCTGGATTTATAAAATGTTAAGTGTGAAATACAAAGTAAAGCAGAGTTAAAAATCTTCTGAAGACTAATCTGCAAAGTTATAAAATAATAAAGTTATAAAAACTAATAGTATTCAAATGAGTCAATGAGAACCAGGAGACTTGCAAGAAGTCTGTAGTTCAGATAGATGATCCCCAGTGTGTAAAAGTATACAAAGTTAGTTAGACAAGTGTAGTGAGTTCTTCATATTCCCTGGGGAAGATGCTAGGGAGCCATTCGCATCCTCATTGGGGAAGATTACAAAGAGGTTTCCACACTTCAGCCTTTTCATGGGTAGTCAGAGTAATTAAGATTCTGAAATGTCAAGACAGTAAAAAAACCAAAATCCTGAAGAAACATCAGAATGAAATTGCTGAACTATTTTAGGTTACATACCACTGTGAACTCTGCTGGTACCAAACAATATCAGAATAAGAAGTGACAAATGGAGAATAGCACTTAGAAAAAGATTAGAAGGCCAGTCTGGGGAAAATTCACATGTAAATATTTCATGTGTAAACATGGAATAGGAAGGAAGTTTTTTTTGTAGATAAAGAATTAATCAAAGAAAAAAATAATTTTTCATAGTGGAGGGAGATCATTAGAGGAATTTTACAGGACTTTGTGTTAGGTCTGTGAAGTTTATTGTGGCATCAGTGAGGATATGACAGTAGGGATTTGTATGATAGTTTGCTGCTGATACAAAAGTGTTCAAGATGTTAAAAAAAAATATATGTGAGAGCAGTAGAAGTTACTAGAAGGTACAGTAACAGAGAAGTCTCAGTACAGTAAATGTAAATTTTTTTATCCCCTGAGCAACAATCTTGATTTTACATACACATTGTTGGTCTGTGAACTAGATATTACTGGTCAGGAAACAGATCTTAGGTTTAAATTGATTGTGATAGACAGACATACGGAGTGGGATTTCTAGGAATTATGCCATTATATACATGCCTGACGTTTCACTCCATCTTAAAAAAAGAATATTGTAGATGAGTATCAGGAAGGCAACAAGGCTTATTGAAGGTACAGAGTGCCATTAGTACAAGGAAAAACTAGGTTAGGACTGTTTGACATGGAAAAGATAGACAACCATTGGCACAGTAAATAGGGAATGATTGTTACTTGCTTCACACAATACAAAAAAAAGAGGTGTCAAACTGAATTATCAGGCGACAGGTTCAAAACAGAGAAGATACTTATTTCCATAATCTACAGCTCAATTTGAATTTTCTGAGTGGAGTTTAATAAGTGCCAGAAGTATATATGGGTTCATAGCCAATTAGGCACGTGCATGGAAAGAAAAATATATATCTTTGTGTTTTAGATACTGCCTGTCACTGAAGATGTCTTTGAGCAGCAGACTGCTGGAAATGGGGAGGGTAAACTAAGGATGTATGTTTGCCCTGTTGTACTCTGTCGTAAGCACCCACTACTGACCAGTGTCAGAAAAAGGACACTGGGCAAGGCGCTCTGTTGGTTTGACCCAGTGAGGACGTTCTTGTGTACGGTACAACTTGTAACTTAGGCAAAAGGCCGGGTAGATGCAAATAGATGTGATCTCATGCCTGTAGAAATATATTGCTTAAATAGAAATATAGAGTTATAATTGATATTCATTTGTAGGGACCTGGAATTATGCCATAGTTGTGTAGTAAGGCTTTCAAATTAATATTGTTAGTATTTCCATTGTTTGTTGGTTCTGGCTTCTTTGATATCAAGTATGCGATGTAAATATGAAATGTATTTGGTAAATTTGAATTTATTTCAGTGTTCTTAGAAAATCTTGGAAGTTTTTCAAATCTCTGTTTAAAAACAGGTTGTTTGGCAGTTACAGAGCTGTTTTTGAAAGATGACTGGTTTTTGTATCTTTAAAGAATGCTTACAAGACAGCAAAATGCCTTTTGGGCTGTAAACCTGGTTTTAGATTATATGGGTTTCAAATTATTTTACCAAATATGGCGGTCCTTCAGAATTATCACTTATTTAATTTAAAATAACAGATTACTTCTATTTAAAAATAAACATGTTTTGGCAACTTGCATGCCATTCTGGTGCAGTTGTCATGATTAAAAATAGAATAGTATTGCTATACTTGGTAGTAAGTACTGTGGTAGCACAGCATAACTTAGTCATACAAGAATAAAAGTGTCTTACTCATACTTTTATATTCAATGTTTTTGTCTTAGTGTAAACCTCATGAAGACCAAATTAGACCCAGAAGGACTGGGCATCATATTGCTGGGTCCCTTTCTGCAAGAATTTTTCCCTGAGCAGGTAATCAATATAGTTTTATTGTTGAAGAGCATTGTCTCTTCTGTTTGTCTTTGAGATTCATTAAACACTTTAATCAATATCACAAGAGTTATTTTTAATAAGTATTCCATTCCTTTGACACAGCTGACCAGCAAAAAACTTCTCTATTACACAAAAAATGGTAGACTTCTGTTTTGCATAACATGGCCATGATTTTGTCAGCTTTACACTGGAAGGAAACTCCATTATAGTGACAAGTTCTAAATTTATCTTCAAGAAATACATAATCATTTTGCATGTGAAATTGAACTGGTTTCCTACTCAGAAAGTTCATCTGAGTTTGTTTTTTCTGAGAATAAATGACCTCAATGTTTGCAATAATCAATATTACAAATGTTGCTAGCAAATGGAAAAAGGTTACAAACATATTTATAACTATTTTTATGTGTGTCTCTAATAATGTGAAGTTGGTGACAGTTTAACAAAAAGTAATGATAGACTTATGTTTAGCATATGTGGAAGTCAGTTATCTGCCAGGGTAATCAAAAATTATTTTCAAATTCTGTGTGTCATACAATCATTAAGACAGCACCACCACTGAGACACGTCTTAACCTAGCACTGCTGTCCCAGAGGGTGGGTGGGCAGTGGAACAGGCCACTGGGGAAGTGGTTACAGCACCAAGCCTGACAGAGTTCAAGAAGAACAATGTTCTCAGGCACATGGTGCGATTCTTGGGGTGTCCTGCACGGTGCCAGGAGTTGGACTCGATGATCCTGATGGGTCCCTTCCAACTCAGCATATTCTATGATTCTATTATTCCTCTTCTCCGTTTGCCCTGGATCACATTTTCCTACCCTTACGCTGCCTCCGTCCTGCCACAAGGAGCATCTTCATACAGATATATGGTAAACCAGAAGAGGGAGCTGGTCGGAATAAGAGCTCTCTATGCAGGTTTATGGAGGCTTGTTCCATGGCCATGCAAATGCTCCTGAGAGAAGTACTTCTTTGGAGGCTTTTGTAGCCTAACGTGTCATTGAAACTATGTGACCTAATTTTTACAACCCAGGAAATGTGGAACTAGTATTTTTTTAAATGCCTGCAGCAAGACTCTTTTTGTTGAAGGTTGTATAGCACTGTTTGGGTGTAGCATTCTGTACTATGAAACAGTCTGGTCATTTAGAAGACACTAGAACTGCGCTGCCAAAGATGGTAGGGACTGAGCATATCTTTAAGAGGTTATTCATCACCCAGAGGAAAGAGAAGGAGTTAGTGTTCATTTACTCTGGACTTTTAGAATTATATCTGCATTGTATATTTACCAGCTGTTTCTTGTTTCTTTCATTTGTTTATCCAGAAGTGGAAATATATGTACAATTAAATATAGTTTAGTTCTAAAAATTATATTACACTTGCAAATCTGGAAAACTCCACTCCTTAATTTTAGGCCTCAGATGCTTAGAACGAAGTTGAGAAAGCCAAGCACATCCTCCATAATTGTGCCTAAACTGTCCACTAGCTAGCGAGTTGGTGGGGCAACTCTTTACCTGCTGTGTGGTTGGAGCTCCCATGTCAATGCCTGTCTGTCAAGTGCTAATTCCCTGCTTTATGTGATTTCCCACTAGTTTTACCTGTGCTGTTAAACCTTTGCTGGCTCCAGCACAAAATATGGAAAGTGTTACTGCCTTAAGTGTACAGTTCGAACCATCAGCGTGTTTTGGACTGGAACCTGCCAGTTCTCGTTTCTGCATGCTGAGGGCATAGATGTGTTCTCTAGTCCTTCTGTGCTCTGTGGATCAGGTAGCAGTAGCCCTTACCCATATTGACACCTTGTTCAGAATTCCTTCTGAAAGTGAAATTAATATGTTTCTTTAAAATGCTGTGAGTAAACAGCAGATACCAGTTATGATTGGAATAGTTGTGTTCCCCTTTATACAATATTTGACCATGTAGCTATGTTCCCCTTTATACAATATTTGACCATGTAGCTAGTGCTCAGGAGATCCAGATTCAATTCCTTCTTTGTTGAGAATATCCAAAACCTTATTCTTACTCTCCTAGAAAGTACTATACTCCACCTCAAAAGCAGGAAGGTATCTCAGCTTTCGTTCTCAAAGCTGCTGGCTTAGAAGAAATTTATTCAAAGCTGTTCAGCTATTCCTGAGAGAGCAAGCCTGACTCTTTACTGCTTAGGGCAGTCACCTGGAAAGGGGGATTCCTGGATTCCTCAGTAGCCTTTTTTGGGGGGAAACAATAACTGCACAAAATTCTTAATATCCATGGGACAGGAACTGGAAAACAGCATTTCTTTTCCTTCAGGGTGAGCATAACTTCCTTGGTGAAAAGAATAAGTGTCCTCTTTGCCTCCTAGCAAAGCTTAATTTTACTTACCTCTGTGAAGCAACTTCTGTAAGCAGAGTTACCACTTAACCTTCCTTTTACTACCCTCCCTCCACTGAATAACGAGTTGCTTTGAGAGACCCATACACTGATAGTTTGTGAATCATTCAAGAATAGAAAAATGAATGAGGCCTTTTTGTAATCTGATGGATGTACTGTAACCTGAGCAGATCTATTCTCATTCCAGCCTTTACCTCCATGTGCTTAAAAAAGGGATAAGCTTTTGTTTGAAGCCTGGTCCAGTAGGCATAAAAGAGATTATACTACCCGTGGTTTGTGGTTCCTGATGCAGTTAAATCCAAAGCTTTTCAGTCATTTTAGGACTAAAACATTAGGTCGACAACTGCAGTACATTTGCTGTTAGACCTTGGCTGAACGGGTGACTTCAAAATCAGTTTACTCAAGCAAGCATGGGTTTAAATTACTTTTTTGCTCTCAAATGGAGGGCCAGAGATTGGATCTGGTCCTTAGTAAAAAACTTCATTGAAACAGTCGTAAATATATGTGAACATGACTACTGCATAAGGTATCTGACATGAAAAATCAGGACAGCTTCTGCATGGTCAGTACTGAAGTTGAAGTTCAGAGTTGCCCTTGGGGCCATTACCCTTTGGTTTACTGACATCTGTTCTTTTTATTTCTGATGAGAAAGGTGAAATTAACAAAATTTTCAACATTGCTACCGAAAAGAAACTGTACTATTTTACAGTTTCCTTGAGTCTTCCTGCTTGAATGCATCTGTCTAGTTGTAAAGAGAGGAGACTCAAGGCACAATGTATATGTCCCATGAAATTAACTGTCTTCTTTCTACTAGGACTCCAGGGTTTCAGAGTCATTCACTGTTTACCACTACAATGGACTGAAGCAATCTAACTACAATGAAAAGGTAAGATTTACAATTAAGCCCTAATAACAGTTGCTGTGCAAAACTGAATATAGTTATAGGCAAAATACTCTAACTTGAAACAGACTTTTTACAAAGCTGTTATTTTGATAATTTTCTTCCAAAATGATGCATTTGGAATTGGGAACTGCTTTGTACCCTTGATGATGTTTGAGCTAGTATACTTGAGCTAGCATATCACTTGGCCAGACCACATCTCTAAGCTCTGTGTTTTGAAAAGGGCACTTATCTGTCAGAAGGGGATCTGAACTGTAAGGGACAATGGAGACGTAATATACACAAAGTGAAACTTCTATAAGTAACCCTACATCTAAATTAAGATGTTTGGAATTTTCTGTGAAATATTTTAGTAGTCCAGACTTGCATCAAAAATCAGTATTTTTTGGAGCCACTTAGTGGGAGGACAAAAATTACTTATTTCATTTTCAGCTTTCGTAAAAGGAGGGGTATATGTGACACACCATGACTGCTTCTAAGTTAGTTCCTGAAGTAGAATTGAGGGTAAAAGATTGTGAGGCATTAGTAGACATAAGAAAAAAAATTACTTCAAGTAAAAAAGACTCTTTGAGAAAATGTATATAGTCAGTCTTTGGAATAGCTTTAGTTAAGTCCTTAAAATTACTCCTGTGAAATTTCCAGCAGTTTCATGCCCCAAAATGTAGGCAGAAGCATTCAAAGATTAAGGGTTTTCAATTTCAAACTTCCATTTCATTAAAAAAAAATATGTAAAACTTTACAGATTTATTTTTGTAGTAAGAAAAAATGTGTGTTGTAACAACTCTTCTCCTAACGTGATGAAAAGAGTCACCTTATCTAAGAGTTTCTAACCAGGCTGACATGATGGGGTTTATTTTGACAGGTCATGTATGTAGAAGGCACAGCAGTTGTTATGGGATTTGAAGAACCAATGCTACAGACCGACGACACTCCTGTGAAACGCTGCTTGCAAACCAAATGGCCATATATAGAACTGCTCTGGACCACAGATCGATCTCCTTCTCTAAACTGATATGTTGCCCATAAAGAACATACTGCAATTGGATCCTCGAATGGGGATGCAGGAGTTGGTATTTGCTTGGAAGTGGTATACTTTGTGTGGAGTTATACACTGGTATCATTGATGAATTGTAAATAATGATTACAAACACTTTTTCAGTGTTAATTGGAATATTTAATTTTTTAATCAGATTTATTTCTATTATAATAGTTTGTCTTTTTTGGCCACTGTAGTACTGTTAATGTGAGTTATCCTAAAAAAAAAAAGCCTTCTTATAAAGTCTTACCATTTGCCATCTCATGAAGATTTGAAAAATTCTGATATTGCAGAATCTGCATATTAGATGCCAGATCTTCAAAACATAAAACATATTCAGCTTTCTCAGAATCATATAGGCATGTTTTATTATTTAATTTATACTAGCTTACATTACAGTACCATAATATGTGGACTAGACTGGCCTTTGCACTGGATATGTTTTAATGAGTTTAAATTTTCTGCAGTTTTTCCTAAAATCTAATTTTACCTAAAGAGCTTGCACAATGTGACATAAATATGATACATTTTTAGGAATAAGTATAATTCTAAATACTCTTTCTTGGCAGTTGTACATTACTGTGGCTTAGTTATTGGGCATGTTAAAAGTGAAGAGAAATTCTGAGAAAAAAATAGATGTATTAATATTTATTTGAATTTGTATAAAAGAAATGTAAAAACAGCAGAAAGAATTTCTTGTTCTATAAACTATTCAAACTTATAATATTGCCAAATACCTCTTAATTTGTCCAGACAGCAGTGTAAGCCAGCGTTACTGTATGTGTTAAGTGCATGAGAACATCTGGTATTACATTATTATATTCCTTTATTTATTATCAACTTCTTAGCCCTAAAATAAAATCTTTTCCTTGAATCATATATTATTTAAAGTTTGGTTTAATTGGACTTGTTTGCTGCATCTCTGAGATTATGAAAAGGTACCACAGGTTTAGAAATGTCAGCTTTCAATGTGAAGACATCTCGGGGGGGCAGGAAAAAACCCACACCAAAAGGTAATTTCCTAACTTCAGAAATTACCATGACCATTATTTAATGTAAACTGACAGCAGAGTATCTTAACTTTTTTTCAGATTTCTTTTTCTGAAAAAAATAATACCTTTGCAAATAACAATAATTTGAGAAGATTCCTTAATTCATCTTAGGACTTACTTTGAACACAAGTTTCCTGTGTTGTGGTGTGGGCCTGATGTGAAAAGGCTTGTGCAACAGTGGTAGTACTACTCAAAAGTATGGATAATAAATGAAGATAATCTGCTTGGCAAGTGTGAAACTTTGCTTTTCAGTAAATACTCAACTTGATAGGTGTTCCCTTTAAGTGGTTTTGCACATTTAAGATAAATGTCTTTAGGCAGGCTTCTACTGATGCCTTGGAATGTGAAAATTCACTTTTCTTGCTCTTTCTCCTGAATTCTGTTGTCTGTCTTGGCTTGTGCAAGAGCATTTCACACCAGAGTTTGCACTTAATCATAGCTTGATTGTTAGAATAAACATCCTTTTTTCTCTAGTCCACTGTCAGATAAAATTTATGTTCTGTCTCACAGGAAAAAAAAATTAGAAGCCCAGGTGATGTGAGATCTATATATAAGCATTACTCTGGATTAAAACTTCTGCTATACTCCAGAGAAATTTAGCTGATGATGGTGTGGTATAAGACCCCTTCCTCCTGTATCCCTTTTCCTTCATACTGCCTAGTTGTTGGAGGCCTGGCTTCTTATTTTTGGACTATAGTGGCTAACCAGCTAATCTGAGAGCCTCTGCCAAGTGAACTTTTCTATCCTTTCTTCCCTGATAAGCAAGATGGGAGAGCTTCTGCCTTTATGAAAATTCACCTTTGTCCCATAAGAGTGTGCTTATTTAAACGGCAGACTTATATAATATGTGGGATATTAATGTCTGGTAATTTAGATTTGTTTTCATTGAAAAATGACCAGAAACCTACGTAATTTTCAGAGGTTGATGTGCTCCAGGTGCTACGTATGTGCATGTGTATATATTGCAGTTTGCAACTGAGGCCTAGTCGATAAATAAAATAAATAAAACCAGAGCATTCCATGGGATTAAATACATGCCTTAACTAATCAGAGCAAATTGATTGTGCTAAATGTAAGAAAGCACATGAACTAAATTACATTTCGATTAATACTCTAGGTGGATGATTTTTTTTCATATTGCACAGTGGTTCAGTTTTAGAGGAAAGATCAGTATCTTCTGGGAAACAACTGGTGTCCCAGCTGGCAACATGGTACAGTTAGCAGGACGTTGGACAGGTGGTCTGGAACACTGGGTTCTTCCTCCCATGTCTCAAAGCCTTTAGAGGCAGAAAGTTGTTCAGATACATGTTGGTAGCTCTTCACTTTAAATTCACTTTCATAATAAAATGATGAGGGGGGGAAAAAAGGGTCCTGGGGTCAACTGCTGTCTAAATGGTAAAAGAAATTATTCCCACTTCAATGTATACTGAGGTTCACAGTCAAGATACTCTAAATAAATTATGTAAATAAATAATGGAAAGACTACTTTCAGTGCATCATATTAGCCTAGGTGAGTTATATTTGAAGGCTGAAGGCTAACAATTACGTGTTTGCTTTGTTAAAGCCTGAACTGTTCAAGGTAAGCAGCCAAATCCAAATACCCTTGTTATAGTCCACACAAAGAACCCTTTAAAGCAGGGGATCACTTAAATACTGGCTGGGCATTTTGGTTTCTGGATAGTTTTTATCCTTCAGATAGTTAAAATTTCTGCTTATCTGGTCCATCTGTATACTTTTTTATTCTCTCCTGTGAGTATGAGTTTAGGGCAAAGAAAAGATCTCTTGAAAAAAAATTTTCCAGTCTGTATGCTTTGATTGATAGAAGATATAGTCTGCTCTCTCTAAAATTAGCTTCAATGCTTTTCACATATGAATTACTTTGCAACGATTTTTAACTGGGACGTTGTTCACAAAGGTAAGGTTCAAAACAGAAAGCTGAACATCTTCTGTTGGCATGTCATCCTGAATTCGGATCCCACAAGCTCCTTCTGTTTGTAGAGCATGGTCACATCCTTGTTTTATCCTCTTGCTTTAAGACAGGATAATAAGTACAAAATACTGTCTTTTTGTAATGGCATCAGCCTACAGAGACAAAACTAGGAAACAACTGAAAAAAAAGGTAAGTTTTTTTATGGAATTTGGACACTTCCGCTTCTGTATTGCCATGTTTTGAAAAGATTTAACAGGAAAATTGTCATTAATTTTGATAAGATTTATCTTAAAAACCCATATGATTCTTTGAAATTCTTGCTCTTCCTCTGCTAGCAGGAACGTTCCTAAATAATGGCATAAAAAGCATTAAAGCTCTGATAATAGAGTCTTCTATGAAATATTAATGTTTAAGTTTTGCTTGAGCAAAAATTTTCATAGAAGATTTGACTGATATGTTTTTAAGATTGGAAAGATCATAATGACATATTAACTTCACCAACTGCACATAATCTAAGCTGTAGAAATCCACACCATGAATCTTACATTTCTCTGCATAAATTATTCGGTCCCACATCTGACTTTCCAGTTATTCTGTAAGTTAGATAATGACTTCTGGACTCTTAGCTAAATGGTCATTAAAAAGCTTCCTGTTCTGTCTTCAAGTCTGGTTCTAGAGCCTATTAAGACTTTTTAGTTTGATATTCAAAGCAATTAATGTATCTTTTAGGCCACAGGTATGCTGAAGTCTGAACTTCAGTCTACCAATAGCTGGAGCAGTTGCTTACCCCTTAAGTAGTGCAGATCAGTGTCCAGTCCAAACATTTCTAAAGTCTGAGGAAACCAAGTTGTGGAATAAGGTTCCAGTGATCAGAACAGGTCCAGGTTATTTAGAGAAACGCTGCAAATCCTTAAAAAACAAAAAATACTGTTCTTTTTATTTCTCTCTTTGATTTAGAATATCCAACACTAATATATCTCTTCTTTAGATGAAGGGAGAGGGGAAAAAAGGAAAAAAGGGGAAAGGGGAGGGAGACTGCTCTATGTTAATATTTTAGAGGTAACAGGATCTTGAAAGATATTTCCTTCTTTTCGTTCTGCGCTGCCCTCCATTCGAGTTTTAGTACTTTTAGCCACTTGAAGCACTTTTTTCCTCTTTTAGCTCAAACCAACCAGGATGGCATATTTTTCTAACTATGCCCCTTTGACTTTTCACCTGTGAGAATACTCACCTATTTCCTATTGTGCTCCTTACTGAACTTTAACTCTGTTTTGGATATATCTGTACGAGATGGGTACAGTACCAGAATGTGCTGCCTTCTCACTCCTGAATGCCACAGGTCTGGAGTGCAATCTGAGCAGTGCTCCAAGCCTCAGAAACTTCCTTTGAGACACTCAGCCCTGTAACTGACTGTTGTTGTGCTGAAAAATAACAAGGCATTATTATTAGCATAAGGCAACACAACTTTTAAATTTCTTCAGTTGCCTTGAAGTTGCATGATTTTTAAGAGTAGGTTTTAGTCCTACAAGTGTTTGAGGTCCTTCTGAATTTATTACTGGTACTTAGATCTCTAAGAGATACTTGTTCAATGTAAAAGAGTGCAATAGCATCAATGGTGATGTTTCACTCCAATGGCAAAAGTAATTTTTGTATAAATGTAAGACAAGTAGAATTAAGGAATATTACAAGCCTGTAGGGACAGCTAAGGGTCACACAGTTAATGCTGGAAATAAACACACAGTTCTATTTTTGTGAAAAGGAATGTTAGTCTTATCTGAACAATCTTGCCATAAAGCACTTAAAATAAAACAAACACAGAAGAAACCAGAACCTTACAACAAAACTACTCTCAGCTGCTTTCATAGGTATACTCTACTGTAACATGTTTATAAATGGGTTCTGTATACTTCTGATCTTTCTCTGATATTGTTTTGGACACATCTGTGTTTTAAATGGTGAAAAACAATTCTTTTTTCCTTGTAAAAGTTGATTACATGGAAAATAAAATGTTTCTCCTTTTCTTCCTAGCTTTGAGTTGGCCAGAAAAAATACAAATTATGCTGTCCCCTCAAGATGTGGATGTGACACCCCATTTAGCTTTGTAAGGGAAGGGAGCATTTCAGGCAGTCAGGGATTTTTTTTTTTTTTTGGTACATTCTTAACCAGTTAAAACTCTGTTGTGGGGCTTGCAGGGGGCAGAACAATTCAGGACAGGAGTTATACAACCTCATCTGTTTTAATTACTTTTATGAAGAAATCACAAGAGGAGCTTTCTAAAAGTGCCATTATATGCCACGTGCTATGCAGTAGTATTGGTTATTTCTGCGGCAAAAGAGGCATGACACCTGCTCCTGCACGGAGCGGTGCTAAAGGCTCGCAGCAGTGCAAGGCTTTCCTCCGATGTGAGGTGCCCCCTTCAGCTTTTTAAAGCTTTACGTAGCCAGGCGGGCACCCACGGAGAAACTTGAGAGGAATGCGTTTTCTAGTGCGTTCAAAACGATGTGACCGGCTTGACACCTTTCCAGCGGTTAGAAGGGTTTTTTTCATTGTTGTGGTTGTTTGGTTTGTTTCATAACAGCCATGCCGGGCATAACAGTCTGATGAAGGTCTACGGCTTTTTTCAACGCACTCCAGTTTCCCAAAAGGGATTTTCAAGTATCGGGCTCTGATACTTGTTTAAACTCAAGAGTTGAAACTCTTGACAATGCTAGAGGTCCAGAGAAACTCGACTGGAAGCCACCAGCCCTCACTCCGTCGCCTGAGGGCGAAGCAGCTGCCCCGGGGCTGCCGGGCGGGCGCCTGGTGCGGGCCGCCAGGGGGAGCCCGAGCGCGCGTCCCCCGCGGAGGGTGAGCGGGGCCGAGCGGGGCCGAGCCTCCCGCGCCGCCCCCGCCCGCGCACCGCGGCAGCCGGACCGCGCCGATCCGCTCTGTCCCGCTCAACTCCGCACTGCCCGGCTCCGCTCCGCACTCCCCAGCTCCTCTCCGCTCCGCTCTGCCAGCGAGAGCCGGCGAGGATGCTGCGTCTCAGCAGCGGGCGGCCCCGCCGCCGGCAGCGCCCGCTGCTCCTCTTGTCAGCGCTGCTGTGGACGCCGGCGCTGGTGGCCTTCAACCTGGACGAGGAGAAGCGGACGGTGTACAGCGGTCCGCCGGGCAGCTACTTCGGGTACTCGGTGGACTTCTACATCCCCGACCCCAGCACGTGAGTGCCGCCGCCGGGGGTGGCGGGGTCCGGGCCGGCCGCCCTGCCCGGCCGGGGCCGGGGGGCTCACGGGCTCGGGGGGCGCTTTGGGAAGGAGCCTTTGGGAAGGCGCCTTTGGGAAGGCGGTGGGCGAACGGTGGCGTCCCGGCCACGGGGTGACAGCACCCACCACCCGCCGGTCCCGATCGCCCCGGTGACCTGCCGGTTTGTTTGGCAGGGTCAGTGTCCTGGTGGGAGCCCCCAAAGCCAACACCACGCAGCCCGACATCGTGGAAGGAGGAGCGGTGTACTACTGCGCCTGGCCCGCCGCCCGCTGCCGGCAGATCCCCTTCGACAACACCAGTAAGTGACCGGCTGGTCCCAGCGCAGCGCTCGCTGTGCCGCGATTCCTTCACTTGGATCGCTTTGATCCGAGGATCTGCACTTGGCTGGAGAAATCTCCCTCCTGGGGGTCCGAATGCATGTGCGCTTGTAGGGAAGGGCTTCATGGTCCCCAGGGAAATAATAGGAGTATGACCTCCAGGATCGACACGTAGTTCATCTTAATAACTGCCCTTTCTTTTTCCTTTTTTCTTTTTCTTTAATGAAAGGTATTTGTGTTAGATTCCTCCTTTTGAAAATAGTTTTGAGTGTTCAGAAGGCAAAGCCCCAAAACCCATGTCTCACACTTCTCTGAGTCTTGGAAATAACAGGATTTCTAGTCTTTGCTGTTATTTTCAGCAAGGGGCTTTCCGGCTCTTCAGATGGATGAAGGACCTCATGTGGCATGCTTATTTAATTCTTTTCAGAAAGCAGGAATTTTATTTCAGAACACTGGAAGCTAGATGCAAACCCATTTAGGCACAGTGTGGATAGATGATATCCACTTCCAAAATCCCAAGACAGATGTTTCTTATTTAATTGGAGGGAACACACGTTTTAAACAATTCAGGCTGTTTATGTTTTCTGTTGTCTCTTTATAGGTCTTGAAAATAATTTAAACCTAGTGTTTGCAGAGACTTTAAAACTGATTCCTTTATTTAGGCAGACTTTGACAGTTTGACCGTTCAGTGAGAGTTGGTATTCTTTAGGTTATATTTAATATTAATATTTGTGGTTTATTGAAATAGAAACACAATACAACTCTGTTTTTTTCTGAGAGCACAAGTTAAATAAGAGGAGCTTACTTAAATGTAGCAAGTAAGCAGTGCAGTTCTTTACCCCTCTCAGCTCCAGCCACCCACATCCTATTACTATGTTAGTGTCTAGGAACTCTGATCAGGATGACTGTCCAATCACACCGGGAATTCTTCAAAACAGAGTAAGTGGTAGTTCCTGTATGTGTATATGGTTACTTGGGCATATGAAACTATGTACAGCATATTGTAATATATATAAATGTAAATGTGCACAGACAGTATGCATGCATTATTTTTATTGTAATATGCCCTGAGTGTACATATTTTAAATAAAACCAGGAAATAGAGAAAATATTCATGTATTTCCATCTGTGATTAGATAGTTCATGTAACAGAAGTGGAATGTTTTATCTATACAAACGAATTGCAGGTTTGAATAGAAAACTTACAGACCAAATGAAAACTCTGTCGCGTTTTCAAAGGGGCATTTTTGAAAAATGAATGTAAACCTATTGATGAAACATATGAGGACATCTAACTTTCCTGTGGGAAACTCAGGACAACTCTATACTCTTGACAGAGATGTCCTTTTGCAGATACTATGTTTTGAATAAAAGCACAACCAGACTGATGAGTAAGTACATCAGTAAGGCTTTGGACTGTATCACACAACTATTCAGCTTGAAATCTCCAAAGCATGGTTCATTCAGTCTTCCAGAGATGGCTGTTTGTGTCCTCTAGATACAATCCTGACTTGTAGGCAGCTGAAGTTAAGCCAGAAGGAGCCCATTGTGTAGATAAAAGTGCATGGTCCTTAGAGAAGGGACAGCAACATAGACAGGTTTAGCAGAGTTGTCATTGGCTGTCTAATTCCAGTTCTAAGGGCAGTTAAGGTGTCATTTCACAAAATTCAGCAGTGTCCAACTGCCTTTACAGACGGGGACCCCAGGAAGGTTTGCATAGCTTGTACCAACCCCTATTCTTCATTGCCAACAACAGAAAGGCCATCTCCAGTAGGCCTTAGATGACAGGTTTTGCTGATGTATAGATGTGTTTTCATGTAATTTTTTTTCTCTCCAAAATCCACTATTTACAGGAGCAAGTTTTCCTTTTTTCCACTTTTCCCCCAAGCAGACATATAGTCCACATGAGCTCTATCCTAGATTAAACTATTTCAAATAGTCTGTGACACACAGTTCCTTTTGAAGCTTTTAACCATTGTATGTCTAGTGGGACTTTGTCCTTAGTAAATGTGGAGAGTGTTTTCAGTTCATGGCCCTTTCTTGTACAGGCATCTTCTACTCACTGTGTGTTTTCCCTACAACATCACTCATAAATGTTACTATTCCCATTTCATATTTATTTTCCATTTTAATATTTATTCTAGTAGACAGAAAAGAGTCAGTCTGGGTTGTCAAAGATCATACAGGAAGTTGGTGATAATACTGATAACTGACTCGAGATTTTTTCTTCTTCCTCCTGTTCCTGAACCACAAGATAATTCTTTCTTCCAAAACAGAAACACCCAGAAGTTGTTAGAAGACTGAAAATTCAGCTCTAGCAGATTTAATTTTAATGATTAATGATTAATGCTTCATGCCTCATAGGAGATCTTTAAAAGTCTTTTAAAGCTTTGGGAATGTTTTCTGAAACAAAACAGAAAAATGACAGAGGCTGATACAAGGCTGGAAGATTTCACTTTGATGCATTTTTATACAAAGCTTCTATTTTTAAGTACTTTTTTTTTTACTCTAAATAATATCAGCTCTTTCAGTTAGATTCACTAAGCACAATAAAAGAAACAAAATTGCTGAATAATTGGAAGCATTCTAAATTAAGGTCAGACATAAAAACTGAGTGGAACTAGAAAGAAAGGGAGAGTATAATGTAACACTTAAAAGGCAGTGTGAACCAACAAGTAGATAAAGAATTTGTTAAATCAGTATTTTTCAGCCAAGAGTTCAATGGAGGACTTCTAAAGAATTTGTAAAAGTAAAGCAGATATATACTGTATCCAACGTTAGAGATGTGAAATTGCTTCATGTAACAGAAACTGTGAGATTTCCACTATAACATAAAAATTCAAAAGATTCAGTCCAAGAAATTTTCAACCACTGGCTTAAATTACATATGAGCATGTCTTCCATTTCTGCAGACTGGATGCACAAATGAAGCTCAAGTATGTTACATTCAATGCAAGTTGTGTTCATACTTCTACTGCCGCAAATAAGTGTGTAAGTGGGCATCTAATTGATAAGAAATGTGTGGCTGTACAGATTATTTCACTGTTTCCACAAGACCAGTAGACCTAATTTCAAGAAAGGTTCATTTTTTTGCATATACTTTGACATTATTTATATTACCACAATATCTCTGTCCTACTAAATGAAAATAGTGAGAACACTGACTAGTAACATGTGATGGTTTAAGTCAAGATTCTGGACATTTTCAAATATCATGGTGTTACAGATGTGGGGTTACTTTGTACTAATTTATAGTTATCCTGTGTTTTACAGATATTGAGGTGTTTATGTAATGAAAGGGTAGATATGCTTTGTTATGGAGCTGTAAAGTATAACAAACTAAGAAAGAGCAAAATCTCTCTTCACCAATATTTAAGGCTTGTTAAGAGGCAACAGTGAACAAGAACAAGCTCATGAGTGAGGGAAGGGAAAGAAGAAAAAAAATAATGTGTTGGGTTTCTAAAGTATATATTGCCTTAGACGGGGGGGCATTTTTTCAAGAAGTGATATCAGGGAACCAAGTAAGTAACAGACACCTTTGTGAAAAATTTAGTTGTGCTTAGGTTAATTTTATGATGTTATGCGGTGAGATAGGATGGTCTTTGGTCCTGTAAAGGCTGTTTTGTTGAGGAGTTTTATTTATATTGTCGTTGTTGCTATTATTATTATTAAAATAACTAAAGTGTTAGTTTAAAGAACCTTATTCCATATCCTATATGCCATGGAGTCCTGAAGGGAGAACACGAATGCTAAGCCTAACTGAACCTGACATCCTGACATTGGTGTGAGACAACTGCCATGTCCCAGTGTAGATCAGGGATGTGACACCACAAAGGTTGCACCCAGAGTCATTGGCAAGGTACAACCTGCCTCCCTGTCACCGCAAAGACTGTGGCACTCAGTCCTAAATTTTTTTTTTCTGGCTCATATAAGGTTTAAATGACAAAAGAAAAATCCTTATGGTTTGTGAAGCCCTCTTGCTCTTTTTTTTCTCCTCAGAAACTAAGATCACATGAGGGAGTAGACATTGCATTGAATAACGTATACCCAACAGGAACACACAGTGTTCACCCAATTCACAATCAAAGATATCAAAAAAACTTTAGAAAATGTGTCATTACTTCTGAGTGCCATGTTCTATCTGTCAAACACAGACTGATGAGTCTGGGCACCTTAATACCAGCAATGATATTCAAAATCAAGAGTACTCCTGAAATCATCTCTGTGGCCCTGTGCATATGCCAGGAAGCCCAAGCTAATTGAGTGCTCTGGGGAGCTGCATAACTTGTGTTAATGTGGAAATGCATATGGGCTAAACTATTTTGCTGAGAAGACGGTTTAATTGAAGTTAATAGAGGTGCAGGAGTATCTGCAGCCATTCCAAAAAATCATACCACCTAACTGAAATTGTTCTACAAGTAGTTGTCCCAGATTGTCACTAATTTCTCAGGTCACAATGAACATATCTCTGTTCTTCGTAGTAGCTAATCCAGAGATTTCCAAAGCAATGAGATGATTTAATTGCATCAATAATTAGTCCTATTGCTGAAATATAGTTCCTGAAATGCAACAGAGGGGCAGAGGAGGGAAGGAGGATAAGGTTTTGACATGCTGTAGGATTTGAGCCAACCCATCCATAAGCAAGTCATGTAACTGGACATTCCCATATGGGTTTGCCAGTGACATGGCCTCCAGCCAAGAAGGGGCTTTAGCAGGAACTCTGTGTTTCCTGCTATTGATACAGCACTGACTCTACAGTCCCATGTTTGCAGTTCTTTAAAGCTCCATAAGTCTGTTCTCCGGGGTCAAGACTCTGGGAAGAAGCTGCCCCTGAGAGCAAACGGGTGCTTTAACCTGCTCCATTGCAGCAGGTAGCTGAGGTAAAGTATAATGGAAGGGTTTTTAGTATCCACTTACTTCAGGAGATATGGACTGAAGGGCAGAGACTCTTCTCCCTTGTTTCCCTATTTTGTAAAGCTGTCTGGCCGTATTGCAGTGTACAGCTGTGATACTCTTTGAAACTCAATGAGAGGACAGGGAAACAAGCGTTGGCATCATATTAAAGGCTTGTGATCTGTCTTTCCTCTCTTACCTACACAAAGCTAAGTTCTTTTCAGTTTCGCCTGTATGAAGCAAGGTTTACAATGAGTTTTTCTGCTTTAGCATTGAGGTAGAATTACCAAGACTTTGTTTGAGCTGTGTGCTCTTCCAGTCAGCCACCAGGAGAGGTAGCAGGAGAGCAATATGAAGGAAACTTTCTGCCCACTTGATTAACTGGGGAACTTCTGAACCATTCAAAACCTCTTGCAGCCAGAAGCAAACTTAAATAGCCCCTAAAATGCACTATTGCCTTTGAAATCTGGTAAAAAGCTACTAGTTCAGATTTCAGAAACTCCTTATAATGGTCACTTGTAGTTATAATACGTAACAGAGTGCATCAAGTTCTTATGTTTTAAATTAGCTCCCGAAGGCAGAATTTTAGATCCTACTTCCTCTGAGTTTCCAGAACTCACTGAGGTGTTGTCTTTGCAAACTTTACCAGTTTTAGTAAAATAGGTTATATTTTTCTAAACTGGCTGGAGAAAATCTGAACAGCCTCTGAAGAGGAGCAGGGGAGGGGGATGTAAATCAGTTCTGCCCAAGCGTGCAGTTGATAAAAAACATGAGCTAATCTGGCCAGCAGTTGAGCTGATTGTAACAGAACCCAGGTACTGTATAAGGAAAAGATGTATTGTGGGACTCAAGAGGTTTAGTTACATGAAAAAATCATTAGCTGAGGAGATGGTAAGATTCTGGGGAAAACTTAGAATCCCGTTATAAAAAAAGAATTTGCATCTCAAGAGAAATTGCTGAGGGAGAACTTTGTTGTACTTTTAAACATTGACACTTCTCAGTCCACTATGCCAGTAAGACCTTATCTGTAGCCTCATGGTTCACTTGTAGCATTCCGATTTATAATAGACTCTCATGAGTTTCTTTTGTAAGTCTCAGCCTTATCTAAAGAAGGGGAAAAAATACTCTTAGCTATGTTAGTTCAAGCCCTGAGGTCTTAATTTGGTTTTGATCAGATTTTACTTAGGGAAAAAAAATCCTATTGGGTTTGATGATACTTTTTTTTTTTATTCATGGAATGAAAGTCCAAATAAAGCTCTCTAGATACGATCTATCAAATTAAAATAGCTCATATGAATAGCAGCTAAGTCACAGTAAAGACTAGGAATTAAATAGATGTTTGCAGAACCAGATAAATCTAAAAATGGAAGCAACTCTTGTCATCATGCAAACATTTTGCATACCCTTACTGTCTCTAAACACCATGGAGTCCTTTTTTCCCCTCAGCATCAATTAAAAACAATTGCTTGGCTTGGTTCCCTAGACCATACATAGTGTTTGGATTTGCATTTGAATTCTGTCCCTCTGGTGAGGGTCTAATATCAATGACCCTGTGAAGGTTACTGAGTTACCTCTGCTTTGTAATGGATGGTATCATTGGACTCTTTTATTGTAGTGATATGAAAAAGATATCACTGGTAATAGGGTTGACATGATTCCCTCTTTTCCCTCACTTCTAGAATATGGGATCAAACCAGATCAAACCCTTCCCTCTCCCTCTTCCCTTCTATAAACCGGAACCCTTATGATGCTGCAGATCTGATTTCAAAGTTAAATGAGGTTACTCAGAGCCTTGTGTAGTCAACGTCTGAAACCACCCAAGGGTTGAGATGCCACAGCCTCCAAGCCAAGTCTTCTACTGGTGTCTCAAAACTGTACATAGCATTCCAGGTGTTGACTCTGTTTCAGAGGGATATTCCTTTTCCTTTACCTGTGTAAATTTATATAAATGTTTGTTGGTTTTATATGTTTGTATTCCCATTTTATGTAAATATGGACAGATTGAGGTGATTATTCACCTCTACTGTGTATATATATAATTATGTAAAAATATATGAAATATATATATTTCATTTTATGGTATCTATGTTTTTGTATGTATGAATGTGCATAGGTACGTACACACATATTTCAAAACAGGTATTTGAAAGGGATTTGCCATCCTGGATGTAGGTACAGATTTGAGGAAGAGTATGACTGAACCTGCTGCAGCTGCCTGATTAACAGCCATTTGTGTTTATCTAGTACATACAGGCAAATACACCTAAAGCAAGTAAAGATAATACTTTTCAAAATTCCTGAATGGTGAGAACTTACTTGAAAGAGTTGCAGGTTTATTGCATAGACAGATTTGTTGCTTTGATTAGAAACATTGTTTTCCTGTGTTAAGTTGGATTAAAATATTTTCACAGAATCATTTAGGTTGGAAAAGACCTCTGAAATCCTCAAGTTCAACCTTTGACCCATCACCACCTTGATTTGCTTTTGTTCATTTGAATATTTTCAAAGATGATGCATTTTTTACTTATTGTATTCAAGATCTGGATGAATCACAGTAAGCCACTACCAGTGTTTGCAAATACATCTGTTTCTTATGCAGATCTTGATTAGTACAAAAAAAGAAATATTTGTAAGAATAATGCTTGATTCATGCTTATTAAACTGTTTATAATGTGCTGACTCAGTGACTGAGAGGAGACCAATCCCCAGAGAAAGCACCAAATTTAGTCTAATGTGTGCAAATAATGGATTTGCATTAACACTTGCTCCATGTTCAGGATTTAATTCCTGCAAATGATCCCTGTACTGTTACTCTTAACATGGGTTTGCTTTTTACTGTCTAAAGTCAAATTTTTCTACTTGTCCAGCTACTGCTTTGGCAATGTAAAGGGCCCCTTTTCCCTCTGGTAGCCTTTAGGCACCTCAAGACTAAAAGACTGGGTGAAGGAACATTGGTTTTAAGAATCATGTTTCACTATCTCCAGAGATGCTTCTGAAGCTAGATTGTGGGAAAGTACCATGTATAGGATTCATGGCTCCTGCAGTAGAAAATAAGGTCCTTTGGGTTGCTGAAATGCAGTTTAAGGATGCCCTCGCACCTAAATTCCTATTTATAAGTCTCTCTGCTCTTTGCATACTCCTGGTTGTCTCGGCCTTAGTCTGTGTTACAGTCTTAGGCAGTACAATTATGAGTGACTCCAGAGCTGCATTTCAAGCCAAATTTGCGAATCATCCAGACTGTTGACCATCTGGAACAGATCCTGGGCTGGCTCTGAAGCAGTCCAGCTGGTACTCAGGCTTTCCCTGGACTGCTTCGTGGACAGGCTCAGGCGTTGTGTGCCCAGCCCAGCTGCTGCCTTGTATTCCAGCTATCCTTGCATTAGTGTCACATATCGTGATACAAGATAGCCTGGACTCCTTCCTAAATGGGGCCAGGCGTTCTCTTCCAGAAGAGAAGATGACATTGGAACACAACCTGAATGCAAGCCAAGTTTTTGCTGTTCACAGAAATATAGCTTAGTCTGTGGGTAAGGTACAGTATAGACATAGCCCGTGGACCTCAGATCCCCATAAATAGCACAAGGAAAGATATTTCTCCGTCATATAAAGGTGTTGTCAGGATACAGACATGCTACTTTTTGCAATGCCTAGGTAACACTGTTTCGAGGAATGTACCAAAGACAGATTTTTTTATTTTTGTAGTTGAAGTGGGATTTATATGGGTAAATGAATAGTTTTTATCTGAGTCTAATCTAAGCTGGTCATCCACGGTTATCTACAATTGGTTAAAAAAAAAAAAGTACTTTTATGCCATGATTCTTCTGACCTGCTCAGGTATTTGCTTTAGGAGAAGAACTAGCCTAGGTCATGTCCTGAGATGTAAGTGGATGGCTAGTTCAGAAATGGACAATTATAGTACGGCACAGTAATGACAGCTCATGTGTATTCAGACAAGTTAGTTGTGTATATAGCTTCATTTTGATAAAATTATAGAGAAAGCAGTAAATGGTTTACAGAAATCTGAAATACTGACTGGTTTTTACATACAAAAGACTGAACTGTATTTTAAGGCACAACCTTAGAAACTGGGAATATGAATCCATAGCTCCAGCAAGGATGACAAACGAAAGTGATTAGAAAATTTCTATCAGAAGAGATTATCTAGGGAAAAAACTATTTATTAATTTGTTTGTCTATGATATTTTGCTAATAATTTTATAATGAAAATCCCATGCCACATGACAAAAGCTTCCTACTACACCATAGGCCACTAAACGGGGTGGGAGTGTGTGTGTATCTGTCTATGGTTCTTGCAGATTTACTGGTGAATTCAGCTGTGGTTTTATAAATCCTTTGAACGGTTGTCCTTGTTTTAAAATTTAACTTTTTTTCAAATGTTGGTATACTTTGCCAGTAGACAAGTATGTTGTTTTGATTGAAAATGTAAGCTCCATTCAAATTAGAATACTGGTTATGACTATCCTCAGAGCCAGGGTAGGGTTGGCTGCCGTAAACTGGCCATGGCTGATTTTCAAGCTTCAAAACCTTTGTTTCTATCAAGACCTCATCTGTGGACATTGATCGTGTTCAGATCTGCTGGAGCGTTAAAAAAAGAAAAGAGAAACCTTTAAAATTTGAAAGGGTCTGACTTCACTGGAAAAATTAATCAAAAGAATTATTGTCAACAACAAGGTAGAAGTTGGCAGCTCTTAAAACGTGGTGTGTCAGATACGCTGTCTCTCACACTTCACATGAGTTTAGGCCTAACTTAAATAAAATGTGTTTTTAAATTAATATTTTTAGAATAATTTTAAATTTTACTTCCTGAATTTTTAAGATCTAAATATTCCTGAAATTTATTTCTCTTTTCTTGCTAAGCATGGACTTCCATAGTAGCTCCTGTAATTGGCGCACCACAGAAACAAATACTTGTATGAAGGAAAATGTTTCCTCAGAGACTTTCAAACTTTAAAAGATTCATTCTCACTCAACTTTCCTTCATGTTTATTAGAAAAAAATACAGAGAGAGAATACCCTTTTTCTCCAAATATGATGCATTTTTCTTCCTAATTGAGTTTATGTTTATGTTTATGAGGTTACTGTGAACTGAAGTCACTTGCAATCTAACGTCCTAGAAAAGCATTCAGGTATCTCCTATATTCCTGTTGCGGAAATCCCAATGAATGTTGGCTTTTTTAAGTGTTGGCTGCATTTTTTCTGTTATTTAAAAATGTGTATAAATCCATAGACTATAATATGACACTATTTTTTTTCTAACATTCCAAGGTAGACAGTATATGGCTTTATTTTCACTTAGAGTGAATAAAATGATTGATTCTTCTGAAATCCCTTCTGATAAGAACCAGAAACAAACATAAGAGAATGCAGATACAAGAGGGAAGGAGTAATGCCCTGCTTATGTATAAAGTTCATTAGGAATGACTGGTAAGGGAAGAGCATGGCTCATGAACATATGGGAAATCAGTTTACTTCAGAAAACTGAGGGCGAAAGGAAGGGATGTCTGCTTTTTATTAAAACCTGAAATGCATTATAATTGTCCTGAATCTTTGCCCAGATGGCTTCTCTTATGCTGACATCTGCAAGAGTGTATATAAAGCAACATTAAGAAGCTGTCTCTTGTGACACTGTGTGCACATGTAATTCTGTTAAAAACTAAGTCGTTTGCTATCTGTAGTGTTGGACTTTGAATAAGCATGCTGAGAAATGTCATTTGTTTGACAAAAACTAATTATGGAACATGCTTTTTTCATGGAAAGTTTCTACTACATCTGAAAAACTTTTTAGGGCTTTTCATCTATTTTTGTAGATTCTTTTTCATTCCTCATCATAAATTCCAGGTAAAGTGGGGGTTTTTTGTCTCCTTTTGGTTTGTTTTTTAGTTTGTTTTGGAGTTTTTTGTCGGGGGAAAACACAGCATTTCTTATTGCAGTCCTGTGTATTTTTTTCTAAAATTTAAGTGTAATTATTTTGAATATTCACATGTGAATTTAGGCTGTTTTCCACTGACCAGTGAAAAGCTTAAATGATACTAGGATGTCCATTTCCTATTAAACAGGTTGGATGATGGCAGTGGATGCAGTGTAACATATCCATTAGTCTGTTCATTTGTGTCTGTAACTCACAGGGTAATACTTTTTTAAAAATAAACTGTCAATATACTGCTTCTTCCTCTGTCAGACAACAGGAAAATTAAAGTCAATGGCACCAGGGAACCTATTGAGTTTAAGACAAATCAGTGGTTTGGAGCAACAGTCAAAGCTCATAAAGAAAAAGTTGTGGTAAGTCTTATGCATTTAGTATTCATTTGGAGATAACATTTATTTTTCTCAAATGTGTATCTTTAATAACTCTCTATGTGTATATTGTGGAAATAACTTTGATTATGCATGAATTATAAAACAGATGATGTATATAATTCAGAAAATGAAAGCAACTTAAAGAATCAGGTTGAACTGATCGAGTGAAGATGATTCTGCTGCCATATGAAAACAGCAGAATGCCATATTGTTATGGAAGTCAATGATGATATTTTTTTAAACAGATAGTGGACATACTTTAGAGATACAAAGTTACTGATAGCTCTATGCTATAAAATGTTTTGTATTACGAAGGTATATTTGGAATGTTAAGTACAGAATATAAAGAAATTATATGTATTGCAATGTAATGAAATGTAATGAAAGCCAAGAACCTCTGCTGAAGTTCAGTTAGTAAGAGAAAGCACTGATCTCTTTTGTCACATTTACATTGTTTTCAGCAGCTATGTCATAGTCATGAAAAAAGTCATCAAAATAACGCTCTAAACAAGATGGCTGTCAAACTATAATGTCTGGTTTCCAGTTTCCCTGAACATTTTTCCTGTATTGATAGAGGCCCTTAGCAGTGAGCAAGTATTTTTATTGCTTAGTAAAGTGGTGATGATGCATCTTATACACAGAGATTTTATATTTCCAATTTATGCACTTATTGATAATGGCATTGAAGTAATTGTGATAAGAAAAATTAGTTTGTTCATTAGTGTTATTAGTTTTGACTATTACAAAAACAATAATTTGGTTTTGGATTTGCTTAAAACTTCCAATTATTACTTTAAAAAGTAGTCATAAGGGAGGAAGTATCAAAAGGAAATGCTTTCCCTTGTATCGTATGCCTTGTGGTTAACCTCGTGGAAGGATTTTGACATAAAACAGATAATGAATAAAACATCACCCTATTCTGTTATAGAGCTAAGTAAACATAAAAATTCTAAAAAATTATAGAAATAGCTGAAGATATTTCATTTTAGTACAACAGTTCACCAATCAAAATAAAGTACTTCTTTACCAGCATTTGCTAAGTCTTAATTAAGTGAGCAGAAAACCTCATCACCTGAGACAGTCTGATGTGCTGTCTCTGTACCAACAACACTGTTTTATTTCTGATAACTCTTCTCCGAATGAAATGGAGATAGAATCAACACTTTTCAGGCAAAAATTTGGACAGCAAAGCTCGAAAACCTTGTCTGTTAATCTTGGTAGGCTGAAAGGAGAGAAAAAGAAAATGACATCAAACTGTCAGGAACTTTTTAAAGCTACAACTATCAAATGGACCTAAAATCACCCACACATGACACTTACTCCTCTTTCCTGCCTCCAGTTTTACTCTCTGTTTTAATATGTAAGGTTTTCTAGGCAGGGGCATGTTAAGAGTATCTGTTCCTTAAGCGATTGCTCCAGAAGCCCTGACTTTTATGGCAAGCTCTGAGTAGCACAGTGATTCATCCAGCTGGAACTGATTGCAGATCGAAGGCTTATACAGTAGTGTAAATAATAGCAATACTTTTCCAGAGGCAGACAGATTTCTCGTTGGAAAAGTAGGACAAGGTAGGACATGAATGAAGAATTTATTTGTATCTTGCAGAGGCAAGGTTGTAGGGAGAGGTAGTGTCTTCACCCTCCCAGGAAGTGAAACGTTTTAGGGCACAGGACCCCCTGAAGCATGACTTGCAGACCTGATAGTTTATTATTTTTATTTTTCTAATTATCTGGATTACCTCCAAAAAAGATACCTCTCTCTACACAACTTGTATATCATTTATCCTTACTACTGTAACACAGATTAAATATTAGTTCTCTAGCCAAAACTTATGTAGCAAAAAACTGTTTACTCAGACTTTTGAATGCATTATAGCTGTATCATATCTACAAAGATTCGAACCAGGGATTTATAAGAAGGAAGACAATCTGATGATTGTCATAGATACTATGACACAACACCCTGACAAATCTCCTTCTGCTAAGTGGAGTAGAGTAGTTGTGCTGCAATACCTTCTATCTTAAGACATACCAGGACAGAACTGGGATTGCCTTAAGCCACATATATGTGATTTGCATCTTAAGCTACAGAATCAAGTCCTGTGCAATGAGCAGTAATAGAACAAAGATATTACTTGTAGAGCAGGCTTAGAGCATACTTGTAGCATGCTTAAATGTGCCTTTTAATCCCTCACAGATTTTGCCTGCCAAGGGCTGTAAGTAAAAAATCAGTGTGCTTTTCAGGTAATAATGAAATTATCTGAAGCAGTGGTCCTGCATTTTCTTCTGTCAATGTCTTGTGATCATTGCTGTATGAATGATTCAGTACCAGAGAGAATCGTTGTACACAGTTTATTAAAAACTGCATTTGCCAGATGTGTGAGCGTGTGAAAGGTATGTGTGACATTGTTTCTACTTTGATAGGCTTGTGCTCCTTTGTATCATTGGAGAACCCTTAAAGATAGCCCTGAGAAGGACCCTGTTGGCACCTGCTATGTAGCAATTCAGAACTTCAGTGCTTATGCAGAATATTCACCTTGTCGTAACAGTAAGTGTTAATATGAGCAATCCTTTGTTGAAGGAACTGATATTGTGCTTAATGTTTTCATCCTTTCAGTCTTCACACAGTCTTAGTTGAATGAAGGTTGCTATATGATGTTATTGCATTAAATGAGAGTGTAAAGAAAAATCAACATTAAATTATATCCCTGTAATTGGATGCTTTATTGTATAATTAATTGAAAGAGGAGAAATTAAGTAAATTGCGTGCAGTTATAGTGATGAGCTATAATTGGTTCAATTTGAATGGCTTTAAAATGCAGCCAGATAAGACAGATCTAGATAAGAACCAGACAGCATTTTAAACCAATTATTCCTACTCATGCTGAGTATAAATCTCTCATCACAAGATCATCATTTGAAGACCAGACCCTGCACAGAAACACACAAGCCTGTATCACCATTCATGCCAATACCATCCACAATAGCTCATTTGTGAAGAACTTTCAGCATGGAAGAAAGGCATGCAAATTAGCACTGCTGCTACACACACTTCTCTGTCCTGTTCCGAGGATGCAGTAGCCATCCCGGGGCCTTGCTTCTTGGGGAATAGGGAAAAACTGCATGTATATTTAGAACCACATTCAGTTACCTAGAAACCTGGAGAAAATACCACACATTAGATTGTATCAGTCATTCATCTCATTCAGCACCCTATGACTAATTGTTTATGATGGTTATTAATACCCTCATTACCTCAGTGCTCCATATCATTAAAAGCAATATGAAATATCCGATGACTTTACTGAGCTTTGGTTTGAGCTGAATCTATGGCAATTTCTACAGTACAAATCAGAGAATTTTCTTTCAGTTACTTTTTCTAAAGGTAGCATGTGTAAGATACCAAATATGATGGGCTTACCTATCCCTTCACAGCAAAACTGTGGCAGTGTTCAGTCTCACTGATGAGTAGCTCCTTCAAGTTGTGTGCACCAGCTGATAACACAGGGAGTCTGAATGTAGTTCCTTGTCATGAGACCCCTTGTAAGAGATTGTGCTATTATGGATAACGTTCTTGCTGTGTGCACATGGGCTAATTTGAAATCACACTTTTTAACTGTTCCTCTGCTGCAAACTGTGCTCCTGCCATAAACTTTCTCATGGATTATTTTGCCAAGAATGCAACAGGCATTTTGCAGAAAAAGTAGGCATAATTAAAAGGTCTCTTTCCTGTGGAGATCTAAAGATAGCATCAGATCTTGTAGCTGGATTTTGAGACATCTGACAGATGTGTGATAATGTAGCCCAATAATGCTTTCTGTGGTCTATCAGAAATCTGCACACCAATAGTGACATGAGATATCACATCGCTCTCTGGTTTTCCTCTTCCCATATTGAGGTATAGCACTAAACAGAGTTGTGCTACATCTTCCTTTAAAGCTTAATCCTTGTCCCTGGATGGACAGGTGGAGAAGAAAGCTGAATCTGTAAGAAATAGTGATCATAAGATCTGCATCATGTACTTCTAATGTCTCACTGGGGCTTTGACAAAGGCTTATGTCTTTTGAAGACAGAGTTCAAGTGACCATTCCTGCAGTCTTTCAGCATTCTGGCACAGACAGAATTGCCCTAAAATGCATGCCAGCACACTTTGTACAATAACATAAGGATTTGTAGACTAGAAGTAAGAGTAGAAAGAAGCAGGAAGATTGGTTTTGCCCGTACAAATGTGCATCCAAAATTATATTACACTTCAGTCCTCATTGAGCAAATGTGCATCAGTTAAAGGGCTGACCCTTGCAAAGGACATGTGTCCCATGCCATAGTACAGATAAGCTGGATGTTGTCTGTATATTGACCCATCCTGACCCATCTACTATGTCAACATTTTCTGAGAATGCCTTAGTAAACACTTTTGTATTTATAGCAGATCAGACTGTGATGAACATTCTACAATTTCTTATTGTTTACTTTTTCATCTCCAGCCAAATTCAAACTTATTCCCTGATAGCTGTTGCAAGGGTCCTTCCTTGGCAGTGAGGGGAGAAAGTCCCAAGTAGCAGGTCCTATTTTTCAAAATCTTCACAAGGGGCTGCATGTTCAGGGTACTGTAGAAGGTCTTGATTTGCTCTGCCTCTTCTCAAAAAGAATACATATTTTCACATATTTTGAGAGATTTGCATTTACAGCCTTATAGCTCCAGAGGTGTGTATGCTATCTTCCACATGCACTGGGAAATCAATAAAATGCTTCTACCTTCATAATTGCAGGCAATGCAGATCCTGAAGGACAAGGCTTTTGTCAAGCAGGTTTCAGCTTAGATTTTTACAAGGTGAGATTCTGCTTCTGAAGTATTTTGACCAAATGTAGTTGTCATATATCTCTAGTGTTCAAACGCTGCCTCAGTGATCATGAGTTTATCCCCATGCTGTTGCATATGGAAAGTTTTGTTAAGTTGTTGCAAGGTCTTTCCTCCTTTTCAAGTTCCAAACATTTGGTTTCATTAATAAAAGAAATACTCAATCAGCACCTGTTTATCTCTTTGCAGCACTCCAATCTAACTCTGCTCAGTCTATCTTAACAGATAATTAGGCAAACAATTGTATGTGCTTCGATCTCAGTCTGTCCCACTTACAATGCTTTACATGGACTTGACTTTCAGAAAGTAATGGGCAGGCACCAGCTAGTTTTAAGAAGTTTAAACAGCTTGTATAATGATGCTTTTGGAGGCAGAGTAGTCATTGAGTAAGACCATTCATGTGGCTGTTAAACTGTTTAAGGGAAAGAACTAGTTTTTCTTAATACCAATATTGTGGGACAAAGGATAAACTTTGCAGCTATTGTTATTATCTGTGCCATTATTACAGCACCAGGGCCTCACATAACTTTGACCATTGTCATTGTTTTCAGTGTTCTGCAGCTGCATTTTTATTTACATTATTAATAGCTATGGGGCTAAGACCTCCTTGTAGGGTAGACAAAAGTATACTTCTCTATAAAACATTACTGTTGCTTCATTGAATATAAAGACCCTCTTTTATGATAACTGTGTTTTGGTATAAATAAGCAGCAATTCTTAGAGTGCTGTGTTAGCAGTAAAAAAATTACATCTTTCATTCAAGTTGCACAGGGTAATCTTAACATTTTTTAACTCTGGATTTTTCTGTACATCCATGTACATGCTTTCCTTGAACATGGCTATTCTCCTCTATCATGATTCTGATATTATTTTGGTCATTTAAATAGTTTTAACCCATGCATGCTTACTTTTGTGATGTTCTTTTGTTGTGTAATTTTATTCAATTCTGCTTTTTGTAGAATGGAGACCTGATCGTAGGCGGGCCCGGTAGTTTTTATTGGCAAGGTATGTTCATCTGGCTGGGTAACTTGATCTAAGAAGTGAAGCAGAAAGTATTGTTGTTCTAGATTTCCATTGTTTTGTCGGTTTAAGATAACCGGTCCCTGATCTTATTTTCAACAAATGTAAATCAGAAGAAATGCTTAACAAGCAACTGAGCATAAAAATAAGTCAGGGAAAATTCAGGATGTAGGTTATATAGCAAGTGAAACAAATACAAATAACTATTTTTATGTTGGCATTTAAGCATACTTGTAATTTAATTAATAAATTTAATTTTTCCCTAGAAATAATGCAGATTTAAAAATACCTAGTATTTATACAGCAAATGTACTTTTAAAAAAGTTTTTGTTACTGTTTGTTGCTGAGCACAACCATTTAGAATTATCTGCATATATTTGAAGTTCATTTGTGGCATCACTGTCGTTTCCAAGATGTAGTTTCTCATGTAGATAAAACCTAAAGTTGTTTTGGTAAAGGGTTAAAAGGTTATTTTTGTTTTAACCTGTTTTGACGGGTATGATATAGCTGATTCCCAGCCTCTGCCTCCCAACTTGCCCGTTTTCAGCCTCTTTGATGTGTGTTTTTGCATTGTCTTTAAAGAAGGAAGACCTAATTGATTGTTACGGTAGGGAATTCATAGCTCTGAATTCTCCCTTGAGAAATTGCTTCCCTTGGTCTACTGCATTCATGCGGTGCAGTGACTTTAGTTTGAATCAGCACATTGAAATGGATCTGGAGATGTTTTTGTGATGGTTCAATAGAAATTCAATGCCTTCTTGTATGGATTTATGTGTACTCTTGAGACTTTCAGAGTAATAATGGACAAAGATTGAGAGAAGGTATCTATTCTTTGCATCCATGTTGTATTATCCCTTCAACTCTGTTCTGATCTTCTGCAAGCCCTGTTTTGTGGAATCTGGCTCTCTTTTATGCTCCTTTTATTTATGAAGCTGTTTGAATCCAGGTCAGGTAATCACTGCAAGTATTGCGGACATCATTGCAAATTATTCCTTCAAGGATATTCTGAGGAAACTGGCAGGAGAGAAACAAACAGGAGTGGCACCACCCTCATATGATGACAATTACATGGGTAAGCTAAGCTTTATATAAGATAGCAATATGTTCTAAAAGCATAAGTCATATGTATATGAAAACAAGCCCTAAATTACTACTGTCACAATTGTGAGAGGGTTTCAACATGTTTTGCCTAAAGCACAATAGCAAACCAGTAGTTTGCTGGTAACTTCAGTGAGATTATTAACATTCTTAAAATTATGCAGAGCAACAGGGTTTGAGGGTTGAGATCTTAAATGACTTATTAGGGTTCTTATTATTTGATCTTAAATAATTGATCAGAAATACAAATTTTTTTTCATTCCAAGATGATGGATTGAACTTAAACTAATTAAAGACTACTTTAATTTTTAATAGATAAAAGAAAATTCAGTTCTGCGGTATTTTGTACAGTACTGCACACATACCTAATTTATTCTTACTGGTATTTAAAAGATACAATTGAAGTAAGCAATAATAAAAGTCAGTTTGAAGATATTGTGTAATAAATAGGAAAAAGGCTCCTTATCTACCTTATATTAGTACTGATCTCAAGAATTTTCATGATATTCACATGTCTCTTCATGTAAGGCAGGTTTTTCTTCACATAGTTATAGAAAAGAGTCAGTGGAATTGGAAGGCAAAGATGCATCCTTTCACCCCTGCTCATGGATTTGAAATTACACTCCCTGATACGGTCCAAAAGTCTTTACTGTGACAATAGCAACTACCTCACAGTTTTACTAACGCTCCAAGAGGTGCTTCACTGCATCTGTGGAAATCTATCTTCCATATAAAGCTCAATCAGGACACTCACACATTATAGTACAGTAATGAAGACCTAAATTGTGTCAACAGGTGTCAGGGTAAAACACATAGGACCTGCTGTTTTTTTCAGATAAATTATTGATGATTTAGAAGCTCATTTTTGGAGAAGAGGGATCAATTTATTATACATTCAGACGTTCCATTAATTTAGTCATAATTATGTGATTAAAAATTTTCCTTTTTTCCCCACAGTTTTAGTATACTAATGATAGAAAATTTGCATTCAGATGATCACCTGAACATACAAATTTGATTGGCCTTGCATATTTTTTGAAAGAAATTATTTATCAAGTTTTTTTTTTTTAATTTATCTTTAAACAGGATACTCAGTAGCTGCTGGGGAATTTACTGGTGATTCTGAACAAGGTAAGAAGCTATGTAGTTGAATGAAAACCATACGGCCGTGCACCTATTAAATTCCTGGTTTTGGGTCTCTACGCAGGAACATACCTATTATACATTTGAAACACTGGTGAGATTTAAGCTGTCTGTAAGGCAAATATTTCCTTAGACAGTGTAGCATAACAAAATAGAATGTATGTACACAAAAATCTGAATCTGTTTTTATGGTATCATGCTCATGCATGTGGTCAGAAGTTAGTGCTGTGACAACATTGTAGATGGAGCCATTCAGTCTCACTTAATTTAGCCAGTTTGATGTGCTGAACTCATAACATGAAGTGTCGTGGCAGGAGAACTATAACCAAGCTGAACATGGTCTAATTTTTAAGTTGCAAAGTAAGTTTTGCTTGTGTTTTAGAAATTGAACAGTATTTTCCCTATGTCTCTGCAAGTTGGATCCAGTTTAGAAGAAAAGCTCCTGTCACAGCTGTGTGTTTAGTAAAGTATGTTAAAAATAATAATTTATAAATAGAAATTTGCTCATGATTTAGCTATTTTCAGATGTTCTGATATTGTAAAGGATTTAAAAACATGTAGTTAGCTAAAAATAACTGTGATCCCTTGTGTTTCATACCTGAAGAGCTGTGTTTCTTGTGTAAGGCCGACAGTCAGAAAGTATTCCTTAAGTATTCCTTTCTTGAGCAGGTGAGCAGCTATGTGGTCCAGACTCACAAAGCCAATAGAGATATGGTACATTTCCACAAATGAACCCAGCTCTCCAGAACTACTGCTGCTTAATCCCTCTGAAGTTAGAATTGCCTGTCCTGTGCTAAGAAGTGTTTAAAAAAATAAGTAAAAAAAGACACAATTTTGAGCCAAACACTATGATATGTGAAATGATATATCCCTGGTAATGGAAGGCCGCATTTTTTTTCTTGTTTTTTTTAATGCATACTCAAAGTTTTATAATGGATGACTCCTGAATCAGTAAGTCATGTGAATGACTGGCACAGAAAATTGCATAGTTGGCTGACACGAGCCAGCGTCCTGTTCAGTCCTTCTTTATTACTTCTGTTTCCCCTTGACCAAACACGTTCAATCACAGGGAAATATATAAACCCAGAGAGGAATAGAGGAATGATAGATCAATATGGATGTCTGCGGTGCTCTAACTGAAATTCCTTCAGCTGTCTTCTGACATGGATATCCTAATGAGGGAAAGTTTAGACAATAAGGCTGCAGGCTGTGACTTGGCTTTTGCCTTCTGATTTTTTTACCTGTTTTTTCTACTAGCTGTTTAAAATTTCGCCATTGAGCAGATTTACTCATAGAAGGCAGGTTGGTCCAATGTTTCATGTTCTTGTTCAATGGATGTCTCCAGTGCTGCTCACAAAAACTTCCTGGTAACACTTTTAGACAGCCTGTGCAGAACTTGTCAAACACTTCCATGGCATCAAGCGAAATAACGGATGAGACAGATTGTTGTGTAGCCAAAACAAAAAGAAGTATTTGTAAGGACAGTTGTTTTCAGCTTCTGTACTCTAGTATGGGATGCTAGGACTAATTCTGGTTCCAGCAATCCACAGCTGTCAGGTAGCAAGCTGAATTGTACCAAAAGTTTTATTATGCTGTGCTATGCTAAGTAATGCTAGGCAGAAGGAGACCTATGGATGAGTGTGTTCAAAAGTCAAGGTGTAACTTTTTATGCAAGTAGATGCACTGAATGAATGTTAAAATCTTATTAATTAATGTCTTGAAGTGATTTACAGATCTGATACATATCACAAATCAAAATCCTTAGGGGTTTGAGATAGATAGATAGATAGATAGATAGATAGATAGATAGATATCGAAGGTTTAAGTGGCACAGGATGCATGTTGCATGCACCACTCAGATAGCATAACCAGTTTACTGTTGATCATTTATCCTTTCAGAGCTGGTTGCTGGAGTCCCGAGGGGAGCACAGAACTTTGGCTATGTATGTACTGGACCCTCATTTTTTCCTTTTTATAGTGAGAAAGCAATTAGACTATTTGAAAGGTTAAAAGCTACATTATATTTTCTGTCTCTTTAATAAAACACTTTTAAATCAGAGAAAACTGTCACTGACTTTCACCCTCAGTCTTACCTGGCTGGGTTGAAATGCCTTACTGGTTTAGGCTTTGAATGGTAAGCACTTAGTACCTTCCAAAGTCTGTTTTCAGTAGGCAATTACAAGAATGCTTAGAGTGTGACTAGTATCTCTATACTCACCTAGTGTTATCAGACCTAAGTTTACCCTTAGGTTAGCACATTTCATGTCCAAGGCTGTGTCTGCAGTGGAAAGGAGTCCAAGTTCAGATTATTCATACCCACTGTTTACTTTCAGTGCTGAAAGTATATACACTGCATACCAGATGCAAAGAATCATGATAGGAAGTTAGAAGTGAAGGGAGAAAACAATACACATTTGTGGATACAACTTTTACCTCATAGGAAAAAAGTTTCACAATTAACCTGATTGGGAAAAGAGATCCCAGTCACAGACGTATTCTCTAGTTTTGTGGACCCAGAATTCCTTGTATCTCTGGAACTTGCTCTTAAAAATTTTCAGAAGAAAGGTGTATATGTATATATGTATTTATGTATGTATGTATATATTTCTTTATGTTTTAAGTTCATGTTTTTGTGCCTAGTTACTGATTAGCTGATAGTCTTGTGATTTGTTGCTGTTCAGTGATTAGTAAAGAAGGGAAGTAGTCTTTTCCTTATTTTATTCATGGGGAACCTGAGTCATAAAATCTTAGTGATTTGTTCAAGATCATACAGGAAAACCATAGTGATATAGAAAATAATTGTTTCTTCTTGGCCACTTGGACCATCCTGCAGTGTGTCAAATTGTTTTGCATTGATGTCGTGTTGTAGCATCTCCATGTGTGCTTGAAACTTTCCATATTTTTCTGTTACCAGGTCTCAATTATTAATTCTTCAGACTTGACCTTTATCCAGAACTTCACTGGTGAACAGGTAATGTCAAGCAACTACATGATGAAATATTATATCTCTAGAGGATATAGTTTCATTAACATAGTTTCAAGAATATATAAAATAATTTTTGGTATTAATGACCATAAAAACAAAGGGGATTATCAGTAAAAACATTTTAAAATTAATATCTGATATGAAAGCCTATCTGTTGTTTTTTATTTCCAGATGGCGTCTTATTTTGGGTACACAGTTGCAGTATCTGATGTTAACAATGATGGGTAGGTTACCAAATATATTCAGCTCCACTGAACATTCATAGAAGCAATGCCTGATATTTATTAATAAATGCAGGTTTTCAGGTGCTTCATACCTCAAAATGCTTTTCTTGGCTTCTCTGCTTTTCTAATTTTAATTGTTCACATAGGCTTATTTTTGTGTAATCACAGTGGCACAAGTATTTGCAGGCCTAGTTTGGGTGAGTTTGTCTTTTGGAATATTTATTCATAGGAGTGTGTAAGAGTGGGAATGTCCAAAGTCTTAGGAAACAGATCCCGGTAGGAAAACAATGAATAACCAGCACTAGCTACAACAGGGAAGAGATAGGTGAAAGTGAAAAGTTCATTCTCCCATTCTCAAAAGCAGGTAAGTCTTCTCACATGTGCGCCATCCATAGCTTCACTTCTCAATTTTAAAAGCTTTCCAGTATCATCAGCTCCTCATTCCTCATTCCAGCACCTGTTGTTTGGCCATCCATTTTTATCATCCCAAGGACTAACAAGTATCTATGTCCCATAGCTGTTATGGCAGGCATTCTGCGTGTCTGAGGGAGAACACTGCTCAGCTCCCAGGGTCATGCCTCAGACACTTGGGTATTTCAGGCCCTGTTGAACAAAACATTTGTTAACTTTCAACTCATGTAAAGTTTGATTAAGTATTTCAGAAGATTAGGACTTTAGTGAGGTAATATTGATAGTGGCTTTTTAGCAAAAAGGTAAAGATCCCTAAAGCTCAGAGTCTTGGTAGGCTGCACAAATGTGAGCCAGGACTGTAATTTAGAGATGTGGCATACTCTTGTCTATTGCAAAGTGTCTCAGATGTGTCTACCTCATATTTTTTTCTTGTGATCATTTCTTAATAGGTTCTTAAATATAGAGCATTAAATAATTTTTCTGGGCTAAATCATTGCTTCCCATCATTGACTAGCGACCCTTTAAAGAGTGAGGGATACAAGAAAAGAGAAAAGTAAAAAGGTCGTAAAATCTTATTGCAGTTACAAAAGAAAACAACAAAAAACCAGAAGTTTCAGCAGTTTCAGTGGTGGGTTCATTGTACTCAAATCTTTCAAGTTTCTGAGATCAAATTTTCGTAGTACCACAGCTTTTGAAAATTCGTATTTTTGTGACTGTATAGAGAGTCAGGATTAATTTTGTCCTACTAATGTATTACGAATGTGAAAGGGTGGAGAAACATTAATCTAAGTTTCAATAGACACTCATTAGACTTCCAGGGAACTTGCTATTTAACTTCTCACTGAACCAAACTATTTCTTGGCAGGTTATTTCCTGTTAACCGTAGGGTTGCTTGCCAGGTCTCATATTTTCTGTATACCTCTAAAACCACAGTTTATGTCAATAATATAATCAAACTGTTGTTGAGGCCTGTGTGGTCTCCCAGTCTATATCTTAAAAGAAATCTAATGACTCTTCCTGAGATCCAAACATCCCACAGAAAACAAAACACAAAAAGCTCTACTTGATAAACATGTCTGATTAGATATGTAGTCTGTCTTTGTGGTTTGCACATATTGTCAATTGAAATATTTATCTGAAGAGTAAAAGAGAGAAAAAAAAAGGCAAGAGGGAAATTAGCACTTCAAATGCACTTAGGCTTTTTGCAGCTAAATGTAAGAAGGTAGTGATAGCCTTATCAGTATGAGAAACCTAATTATTTGCTGAAAAGATTAATAAAAAATTAATAGGAATGGCGCTTTGCTGTAGCTCAAAGATTAGGCTCATCCTAGGAAAAAAAGCCTTCTGTATACCTTCTACTCCAGCAGTTCTGCAGGTACGCTATGGTGACTCTTGCAGTTTTATCTGTACCACATCAGGATTGCAGGCAGGACAGGGAAATTGAGGATACTGTTTGAACTACTGTTTAGTTGTCTCCTGCTAATAATGAGAAATCCACAATGAAACTTAACAAATCAAGCTTTGCTGTCAACTCACAGGCTACATTCCTAGTAAAGAGGGAAAAAGAGAACACTTTCAATTTAGGCTGAAACAGTCCAATAAAAATAGTGAAATAAACTGTTTACTGGTTTTTTTTATTTGGCCTATATCAAAGCTTTCCATAGTTATACTTTGACCTCTTGACATTTCCCATACTCCTGCTTTTTATTACTCGGCAGGATACAAAGGAATGGCATACAGTCTCAGCAGGTGGTCAGCTTTGTGCTTTTTAAAGATTTTTTTTTTTATCAGAAGGGAAGTCATACTGGCTGGTTACCTTTCTGTGGTGGAACAAAAAATAATATATAATTTATGTTAACTGTAGCATCTTAATGCAGTAATGAAATAAATCCAATGAACCACTTCAAAATACCACTGCAAACTGAACAGCACTTCATGGTTGTCCAAGGGCTTTTGCTTTTGCTTTACTCTTATACTTTTTAAAAGGAATCACATCAACCTGAATTTGGCTCAAAACTCTCAATTTTGTAAACATAAACTCCTCCAGTTTAAAAGACCAATTGAAATACCCTCCTTCACCAACAAAAATGCATAATACTGATCACATAGGTACTTAGAACACAAGTACACCCCCCCACACACACCTCCTTGGCTGCTTGTTATCGAAATAATTAAACTGTAGAAGCTGGGAGGCAAAACTGACCAAAGAATGGTAAGAAGCAATTCCTTGCTCATTTTATCTACTTGGAGAGGAACGAGAAATAAGTAAATGAGGATTAGGGAGAGTTGGGTAGCTGACAAATCCTTCCTTTTTAGCTACAGTACAGTTCTGTGTTAGCTCAAAAAAACCCCGAACTCTAAACACAAACCCCTAGAATTGCCTGAGGGAGAATTCCATCTTGCAGAGGACTTGCTGAAGCAGCTCGCCTTGACCTACAGAGTTCAGCACTGGCAGAGAATGGAAAATCAAGAAAAATCAAGAGAATAAGGAAAGGAAGGCTTTGGTAGGGGTGGTACATGAGAAGACCTGGAGGGAAGGCAAACCAACTCCTGCGGGTGTTCCAGGGAGCTCTGCTGCCCATAACCAGTTTAGAAATAGGTCTGCCTTCTTTCCATCTTTCCCTCAGTACATCAGATGATGAGCCATCTTATCTATTGGGTTCTGATCCCTGCTCCCTGGACTATTCATGCATTTTTTACAGTCATTGTCATTTATTTTAGCAAAGTACAAATTTTCCTAGAAAAATAACCCAGCACTGTGCCCTTCTAGCTGAGATGCTGTGCTCTCTGCACAACAAGCTCCAACTCCTGTCTGCTTGTTTTCTGTCTCAGCTGGTGGATCTTGTGTTCTGGGTTAGGCTTCTGCTTAGAGAATTTTAGGCCATGATAGATAGTCTATCTCTCTTTTCACCATTTTAGGCACTCTGGATATTGCTCTATGAACTATAAAGTTACCTGGGTATCTATATATTTTACATCAATGTACTGGGAGCTTTCAGATTCAATGATTTGGTTCCTTACCACCTCTGAAAAAATCTTCCCTTAGTCTTACCATTGTTAGTTTGTAGAATATTCATAGGAGCCAAGCTCATCTTTTACTTTATGGTTTATAAAGCACATACCTCCATGGAGTCCCAATTTACTGGGAATATGTGGACTGCAATGTAATACAATAGTAATTGCTGATAATGCTACTGTGTAATGTTTTCAGTTCATGGCATACATAAAATAAGTTATTTTAAAAATAGTATTTGTGATTGGGTTTTGTTATTGCTATTGTTTCATGCTATTGTTTCATTTCAGCTGATATTCTGTCCCAAGCACAAACATCTTCCATTAGTAGAGGAGGACTTTTGATGTTTGGTGTGAAAGGAAAATTCCCACCACAGATGTCAAGTCAGCATCTGCTTCCTTCCTTTTTTAGTTATTCTTGCCTTAGGGTAAAAATCCAACATAAAAAAAGAACAGCTGTATCAAAGTGACATGACATTTTGAAATACAGTTTCCTTTATGGAAGCATTCTATAAAACTTAATAAAAAATAACATTTCTAGAAGTACTTTGTCATATCTTATAAAATGTGTATGTTCTACAATGTGATTAAAAGGCTTCTAGATGAGATATTCTGTGCTAAATTCTGTAGTATATATCTTAGAATCATAATATATACTTCTGGTAAAGTAGTAGCTGATCTAAATCATACAGATTTTTTTTTTTTACCAGGATTGGGAAAAACAATGTAGTGCAATTTTACTAAATTGGCTTACTAATAGGTAAATCCTCGGGAAAATGTTGGTATTGGGAATAAGATTAATTGGGAATAAAAGTTTTTCTATGAGTTTTACAAAGTTTGAACAAAGTTTCATATTAGAGCAAGAGAAAATGCTTTTCCAAATTAAAAATTTTGGTATCAAATAGTATTAGTTAATACAGATCATCAATGTCCACTGAATGTAATGGGAATTATTTTATTAGTTTGCATGGGCTTGAGAAGCCTTCAGCAGTTTTATACTCTCATTTAATATCTCAGAATTATCCATTAAAAATACTTATGCTTGTTATGTATCTATCAGTCTCACTGATTTTATTCTTCACTCTTTATGTCTTGTTTTCCCACTAAATAAATATTGATAACATGTTTTGAAACATGCCTACTTAAAACAACAACATGCAAAATATTGTTTATATTTAATTAGTTTGTATTCTTTGACTGATATGGAGTAACAAAATGGACAGAAATTTTCTGTTATTTTCCCTTTAAGTATCATATTTTTGTGATTTGATGATGTCCTTTCTCTTTAAAACTCCATATAGCAAATTATGTGAGCTGTGCAACTATTCATGTGCCTAATATTGAACAGAAGAGTTTTCAGAAATAAAGCTGTGGCTTTGTCTCCCAACTTTTATTGGAATTAGTGATGAGGCATTCTCTGTTAATTGATACTCTCCTTGTATTTCATGTATATTACTCAAAAATTGGCTATAAAGTGGCAGGGATTTTTTTTCTATTGTTCACTTACTGATGTATAAGTTGCAGAAACTAGATTTTATTCTAAGATTTGTCTCTCACTAGCGCTGTTGGCAGAACAGATCTACAGAATTTGTTCTAGTAACACAGATTCCCCATTAGTTAAATTGCTGACTTCAGGATTGTTAAGTGCAAAGTATAAGTTTTCAGTGTCTATTGTGAGTATAAATTGAAGTGCAAGAAATTCTGTTTAAATCTAAAAATAATTTCTTTTGCTGTGATGGTGATCAAACACTGGAAGCAGTTGCCCAGAGAGGTTGTGGAGTCTCCATCTATGGAGATATTCAGAACTGGACTTGGCATAGCTGTGGGCAGCCTTCCCTAATTGACCATGCTTTTTTAACAAGTGTTTGGACTAGAAATCTAGAATTGCCTTCTTACCTCAGTTAGAATATGACAATGATAATTATCAGCTTCCTCTTTAGCAAATGCCTAAAGTGTGTTGTTTGCACTGAATCTCTCAGTGACACTGCTTTTTGTTTGACTGTTGCAGTTTAGATGATATCTTAGTTGGTGCCCCTCTCTTTATGGAACGAGAATTCGAGAGCAAGCCTAAAGAAGTTGGGCAAGTTTATCTGTACCTGCAAGAAAGCGCATTCCTCTTCAGAGATCCTCAAATTCTGACAGGCGTGGAAGTGTTTGGTAGATTTGGCAGTGCAATCACACACCTTGGAGACCTCAATCAAGATGGATATAATGGTAATTTGTATGTAATGTAGTATATCCCTGTATAACGTTGAAATTAAAAATGGCTAAGCAGTGAATATGAAGTGTCTGTGCAGTGGCTGAAAAAGGCTTTTTAACTTGTAACAGCCTTTGAAGGTCATGAGAATTTACACTAATGTTAATGAAATTGATATTGAAAACCAAATCATGAAAAGCTTCCCAATAAGAGGGCAGTCATATTGACTATGGTGCTATTTTTACTAAATATTAGTGAGTTCATTTGAATAAAAATATTATTTTTTGGTTTATGACTATAATTACATTTATTTACTTAGTTAAGCTGTTTGCACTTGTTTAAAAGCAGAGTTCACAAATGCTGGGAAGAGTTTGAGAATTGAATGAGGCTCAGCACATGGAGCATTTTGTCAACAATGAAAGAATTGGACAAGTACAGAAGTAGTATTTTGGAATCAACCTTCCATTGGTACTTAGGCACCAAAAGAAACACTTGCATAATGGGTCCTTTTTTCAAATGCTTATAGCGCATGCACACAACAAAATGTTCATGTAAGTTAACTGGCAGCCTACATTCGAGAAAACAGTACAAGTAACTACCTAATCACCTGAGATGGCTGGAATGCCTTGAACACCTTGAGTTAGCCTCCTAGACATGGTCAGTAGCACCTTGGTTTTCCCTGCATGCATTTCCTTACTTATTTTCAGGGTGTTAGAGACCTTCAAAGCAGAAATCTCTGCGTCTAAAACAGCAAGAAGTTTTTCCTAGAGGAGCTATTTTGCACAGTAGCCTTTAAGATAGTTGGCCCACATAGGAAAAATTAATGGATTTTGCTCCTTCATAACTTGAGGGTGTTTTTTCACAGTGTTCTAGCCACTAGATTCTAGGGCAAGGTCCTCATTGTGTGGCTGCTGTGCAAGGAAAAAGTCATGTTGGGAGTCATAGGATTGTATTGGGATTCAGACTGCACAAAATACGAAAGCCATCCTGTGGGTAGAAGCCATTGGATTGTGACTGCTGCAAATACTCTCACTGGCTTGTCCTGGAATCCCACGGTGGAGTTCAGACAGCTGAACCCCATGGTGGAGACTTCCTGTTTTCTACCTGTGAGCAATAGCAGATGCCCTCAGCTACTCTGGGCAGGGAATGTTGGTCTGCTCTCCAGAATTCAGATAAGGCAGGCAGGAGAAACTGCTGTTTTTCTCTGTCACTGTGTGAAGACTAAGAAGAATCTTGAGCCAAAGTCTTCTGCTTCATAACTGAAGATGCCAGTTATAGAGCACTGGTGCATTTCTGCCTTTACAGTGAAGCTACAGATTCCAGGTGCTCAATTTAAGTTTAATAAAGAAGTTCAGCATCAGCTTCTACATCAGAACCTAAAAATTAGAGTTGTAGATGTGTATCCTTGGGTGTTTTCTATTGGCTAGCTCCGATAGTGTGGCTGTTGAATCTCAGTCTAGAACATGACTGTCTCCATATCCCATGCATAGGAAATAAGAAGAGTGCTGTGAGTTCTGCTTCTTGGATATGGCACCTCATTTTTAAGGACTGAAGTGTTTAATTGCACAGTGCCCAAACCCTCCTGTATATTCCTGACTTGGAAGTATTCTTATTTCTCAATAAGATGATGGCTTGGTATAAATGAAAACATGATATTCCATTGCTCTCTTTTGTATACTAAAGCATTGCATATTTAAGGGGTGGAATTTTTTTGTCTATGTAGAATATTTTATCTGGAAAAAGAAAATTAGTTTTATCTAACAGCTGTTCCTTTTTAATTAGGTGATAGAGGAAATCAAGGAAAATTTGTACCCGTTTAAAAATATTAAAGTAGAAGCAGGCATTCATTAAATCTTGGTTTATTAAAGCTAGTTAACTGCCCTGGAAATATGTAGAGGAATCCAGTGTGGACTGGCTATTTAGTATAATTCAATAACATCTTCAAAGGATTCTTTTATAAGCTTTTGTCATGAAACTTTGACACAGAAAAGACACTGCAAACATTTTTGAATATTTGCCTTAAAACTAGAAGTACAGAATGTTGAAGATCTTGCATGTTTGTAGCAGAAGCCGTTTGTGTCAGTTTTCCCACAATTTTTAATTGTGCCCATTCTTTTTTTTTTTTTCTTTTTTCTTTTTTTTTTTTTTGCACTGCAGACATTGCTATTGGTGCACCATTTGCAGGAGAAGACAGAAGAGGGAAAGTTCTCATTTACAATGGATACAGTAATGGGTTAAACACTAACCCTTCGCAGGTTCTCAATGGAGCCTGGGCCTCACAGTCCATGCCTTCGGGATTTGGCTTCACTCTAAGGGGAGACTCAGATGTAGACAAGAATGATTATCCAGGTAAGATTTTTCCATTAGAAATGGAATTTTATACTTCCATTCTCTGGAAAATGCATCATGCCTACACTGCTCCTTTTGGAAGGCAGAGGTCAGAATAAAGGACAGACATTTTTGGACAGTTCTTGTTTGCTTTCCTGAGAGTTAAAATCAGACAAAAACAAACACTCCCTTTCCTGTCAAAAGACATGATCAGAAAGTCAAGAAAGGGCTTAAATAGTTGTATTAACATAAAACATGTGAAGTTTACAATAAAAAGCTTAACCCTTTCCCCCCACTTCCAAAAATTGAAAGCTCTCAGCTTATTGAACTTGTAAGGTCTCCTTCATCCTGGCATTCTTTCTTAATTAAAAACATGTTGTATTGTAAAATAAGGGATCGACTTGGTTGTGTTGCTAAGTTATTTTTTGCTGTCAGAAGAGACACTGAACTGTATATAGTTAATGGCTTGGATTGCACTACAAAAAAGCAGAGAGAATACGAATTGCTTAAAGGTAAATACTTTATTTGGACCTTTCTGTCTCTGTTTTCATTTTGCTACATGGACTCCTCATTTTTAGGTTAGCTTTGATTCTTCCTTATTAGCTTATCTAATAAAGTAGGTATTTACATTTGTCAAGTTTGTAACTTGATAAGTTAAGTTTCACAGGGAAGTATTTATTTTTTAAAGAAATTTTTTTCTAGCACTTAAGTAGTCTGAGTGTGAGTGTACTTGTATTTACTCTCTCTCCTCTGGAAGCAAATACGTTCTGTTTCTTTTCATCACAGTTCAGAAGCCTTAGCAAGGGTGTGCAGTAAAACGCCATATTTTGTTATTGTGAAAGATTCATCCACAGTAAATAGTCTGCACTTCCCTGACTTACTGTGAAATCACTTTTGTTAGCTTGGGTTATTTCAAGGCTAAAGTTCTTAAAAGTTGTATTATTTCAAAAGAAAAAATTTTTCAAAAGGACAAAAATGGGATCTCTTTACCTTTTTGTGATGAATTGTAAAAGCCTTGAAAAGGGTGCCTTTCCAAAAGCAGAAGGGAATTTCTGGGAAGGGGTGTTTACAATAGAAATCACAGTTTTACAAACAGAAAAGCTGACCACAGAGTAATAAAGTGAGGCTATCACAAGACTGCAGTAAGAGGATCTTTAGCATTTGAGAGAAGAAAGGGTTTTTAAATGCTGTTTTGACTTTTTGTATGCATATTGTTGATGTTGCTATTAATAGTCTTTCATTGTCCATGACTAATGAGGTTCTTTTGGACAACAGAGCTCTTTATTAAAGTTTCAGCATTTAAACATCTCCTCAAGCACCCACAAGGCCCCCCAGCAAAACCAAAGAAAACAGGATATGGCATTCCTGACATTTCTAAGATTGAAAAGATAGAGGGAAGGGAGAGATTCTTTGACTCACATAGGGAAGAAAGTGGAGTAGAAATCTCACTACTGTATTAGCATACTTTATATGGAGCATCTTTTCAGCTAACTTGTGGAAAGTTTGGGTAATGAGTCTTGATCTTCCAAATATGTACTGAGGAACTACTATAGTTGTGAGATTTCTTGGAATTACTCTACTTGTCATTGTTGGCTCCACCATGCATCCTACTACCAGTATTTGACATTGTGGTGTTAGCTCACTGTGTGTTAGATGGTTTGGTTTTATTACACGAATTACTCATTTTCAAAAAAAAAAGTAAAAATCCACCACCCTGCATTTACTGTAACTAGTTTTCCCCTCCATCCCTCAGCTGAATATCTGGATGAGCAGTGCAGAGTACTGGGGAGGATCTCTCAGAAAATGAGAAGAAAAAGCCCTTGCTGTCAGTCAACCACCTCTTCCTTAATTCACAAAGTCTTGAAGCACCAAAACAGAGCTGTAAAAATAGCACAAACATGGTACAGTACTAGCACAAAAATAGCCTTCCTATGGGAAAAAGGGATAAAAAAGAAAGGAAATAATATGGGGAAATGGGAGCACAGAACAAACATGCTAGGCAATGAAATAAGTAATCCTTCTTGTGTCAAAGAGCTTTTCTTCTTTACCTCCTGATGGAAATGCTGAAGGGCAACCCTTGTACAAGGAGGAAGTGAGGTACTGAAGTTGGAAGGCATAAGAAGTAAGTTTTATTTTAGAGAAACTGAGTCTTGCTGACTATAGAAGGTCTAGAAAACTAGCCTTTAATTCCATGCTTCCCAAACTACTTACAGTTTGTGCCTGTAATTCAAAGAGGATTTTGAAATATTAGGGAAAAATATAATAAAAATTTTAATTAAAGCTTTTTAATGTTTCTATTTTATAAGAAGAACAATGTAATAAAACCAAATTATGCTGACACATCACTCTCAGAAGTTCTGACCCTATAGACTGGGAAATGAGAGCCAGCTGTAACGTCTGGCTGCAGGCATAAACATGTATTGCCACTGCCTAAGGTGAGATTCTCCAAGCATTTAGCTCTTCCACAGCTAGAGTTCAAGTGTTCAGGACTGACTTGTATAATTGTAACTGTTCTTGTATAATTTACTCTAGCCCTTGTGCCTCACATTGTTCATGAGCCAGGCATATGTCTGCTAGGAAGTGAGAGGCTGAGATATGGGAGTTAATCTTCCATTTCATTTTTAATGCACTGTGTAACATTTTCAGAGCTTTTAGAGGTTCAGACCTTCATTAGTTCAGATCATGTATTCATGGTTTTGGACCAGGTCACTGACCTGGAGGCCAGAAGATACCACATATTTATATGGCTTCTTGTCACAACTACTGACATTCATCCTGGGATCACTGTATTGAGCCCATGAACCAGTGCTCTTCGATTACAAGTTGAGGAATAAATACAGTTCCTAAAAAGTGAGGGTGGACCACAGTCTAATTTTTCTCCCATTGGACAAAGGTTAAAGCCCCTCTTGGCTTGGAGTTCAGTCTGATTTTAACCTGTTAGCCTTCTGGAGAACAGCAGCCATTTGGTACAGGAGGTGATATCTTTCTCTCTTCACCCAAATTCCGGTATAAGCTCAGGGACAGAGAAGAAAAGAGGGAACAGATGAAGGATCTCTAGTACACAGTGCTGTTCATATCCTCCAGCTTTCCTGTGGATGGAGTGGTTTCTCCTTCCTTCTCTTCCTGCAATGCCTGGCCAGCAAAAGAAGAGAGTCCCCTTCCTACTTCTTGCTCTTATTTAGGAAAAGAAGAGGAAGAATCTCTCGTCCCCTGTGAGCCCAGTTGTATAATAAATATGGGAGAAAACAGACCACGGACAGGTTTAATGGTGGAGTAGGAGAGCGGGCAGGAAAGAACATAATACAGCCATATTTATACAGATGAAAGATCTGTCTAGCACTGTAGCATGTTTCCAGCAGTGGCCAACAACAGATATCCAGGGAAACATACAGTTATTGTGATATTTCCCAGAATATTCATCCAGCACTAATCAACCAGAGGAGCAAGGTGGCTCCGAATCAGAGGTGGTATATCCAAATTTAGTAGCCCTTGACAGGCTTTTCTTCCATTAATTTGACCAGTCAGCTGTAGAACTCATGTAAACTTATGACACATGCAACATGCGTCAAGGAACCCCACACCTTGCAGAATGTTTTGTGAAGACAAACACTGTGTCCCATTCAAGTCTTGAACATTCCATTGGACAGTTTCTGTGGATGTGCCGTAGTTCTGATAGTGAAGAGATAGTAAACAATTCTTTAGTGTACTGTTATTTTACATATTTCTGCCATATTTCCTCCCTCAGCCATGTGTTTTACCAATCCTATGAAAGGAACCCTAATTTATTTAGTTGTTCCTTGTGCAATGGAAAATGGCACAACCATCCTGCTGTACCAGGTGATGGTTCAGTCTTGCCACCACTGCTGCCTCTTCTTCATATGTAAAGAACAGTTAGTAATATGTGACTTATATCTGAGTAAAAGATTGCTTCTAGTAAAGATTTTACCATTGACCTGGATTTCAGACTTAACCGACATAAAAAAAGGTTGTATCTTCCCTACTGAGAAGAAAATCAGAATTAGTGCTTGACAAAACAGCAGTCCCAAGTATTTTTCCTTGGTATCAGTAATTATGTTTGTACAAGAAAATTAAGTGAGCTGGGAACTGTGGTCTGGCCTTGAGGTTACATGGCGCAGCACAACTCACTGTTCAGATGAAATCTCCTACCCACTGGAACAGGATGACCATACCCAAACTGCCTTTTGGGAAAGGTCTTTGGCCCAGGCTATTCTTCAGACCTTTCCTGGCTACTATCTGGAAGAGTACTAGCTTGCACATGCTAAAATCACAGCTGAATCTGTACTAACAATACAAAAATATGGACAGTCCCAACACAGTGCTCAAGTTCATGCCCTGACTTTAATTTCATTGTGTAGCCACTCACTGTACAAAGCACAGGATACAGACAGTTGAATGACTACCTGTTCAACATCGTACCTTAAAATGGAACCTTCTCTGGTAGGGTCAGCATGCAGACAGGGCTGAATTCCCTCTCATTAGCAGTCCTGTCAGTGTAATGACCATCTGTCTTCAGCTGTCCTGGCACAGATGTTACCACTGCAACAGTAACAGACCTCTACTCTCAGCATTGTGAAAATATGGAGATTTTTCTAGCCTTTCAACAGGGAAGACTGAGTTTTTGTTACTAAGCACAACTTTTGGTGTACATCTCCACAGCTTTCCAGGGAAGGAGTTCTGTAAATTGTGTCATACTTACAGACACTCCAGATGTTATGTGCACAAATCTGTTCCTTTATCAACACAGACAGGGGTGATAACATGGTAGTCACTGCTTTGCAGGCTTGGAGATAGTGGGAAACTTTCAACCCTGGGAAGCAGCAGAGGCAGAAAGCTGTGCTGATCATCCTAACAGTTCTAAAGACATGCAGCTGCAGCTGCCCTCTCTCTGTGTTGGTGTTCATCACCTTCAGCCCCAAATAGAGTATTCTTCCCCACCTAGAAGGATTGCAGTGCCAAACAGTGGTGATGGTGGCAATTAATGGATGGATGCCCCCATCTTTGTAGTCACGTAAGAATTAAAAGGTAAAGCCCAAATAATCCATCTACACTAGTAAATGAAATATGCTGTCTTTGGTTCTGAACTGTCACTGAACACTTCTTGTCCATACTATCAAACTCACTTTTTTGCCAAAACAGTGCTGCCTTTTGGAGACTAATAATTGGCATAGGCCAACTGCTTTAGGGCCATTCTAATGATACCACTGCAGGCAGTAAAGGTACAGCACACAGGCACATTCTCTGCCACTAATTTACTAACACTGACATAATTGTAACATCTTTCAACAGACGATCCATTTTACTGTTTTCTGACAGCTCATGTTTTAAGGTCACATTCAAAGAAGGGGATCTGATCTCACTTCTGCTTCCATAGTAAATACTAACTTAACACCATTACTCTGGATTGTCAGTCATGTAAAAAGAATAAATGGGATTTAAAAAAAGGGAGATGAATGGAGTGAAAAAGTGCAAAAGATTGGCTTTTTCCATCAGTTAAGTGCAAATACAGTGATAGTTGGAATTCTGCATGAGATTCTGTGCTGCTGTTTTCAGTGCTGAGGTTAGGATATGGCAAAGCATCACTGTGCTGTGTCTGAGGTCGTACTGGCGAGGCCCGTAACACACTTTATATAACCATGGGATTCTCTGTGACAGAGCTCTTCAAGGTTTGCATAAAGGTATTATGAAATTCCTGCCTCAGCACAATCTTCCTGGCTCCCTTCTCCTCTGGGACATCTGAACCCCATGATGGTAATTTTCCAAGACAGCTTCCACTCTCCTGTAATTCTGGGACTTTTAGGGCCCCTTTGCTCCATCCTGAGTTTTATGTGTGTCATCAAGGCCTGGAGCAGGGAATGAAGCAAAGGCATGCATTTTGCATTATAGTTTATTTTATTTATAATTTTGTCTTTTTCTATTAGCATAGTTCAATTTTCATAGAAACCAAAGAAATCCATAAATCTCTTTAATGGGAAAGAAATTTGTTTCTTTTGGCTTCTGGGCATCCGTTCAAAGCTAGTCCCCACTGAGTGCTTGGAGCCTGTGATTATCTAGGTGATGGTGCCGCACTTCCAGCTGGTTCATCTATCTGTGCACAGTTCAGGCATTTGGAGGCTGTAAGGTTTCCACCCTCACATTTCAGCATATGTTCAGTCACTTGATGGCTGATTATAGCTGAGCAAATAGTTTATAATGAAAAACTTACTCATTAAACTTACTTTCTTCTTGTGGCCTATCCTCCCGCAGACTGTGGTTTCTTCAAATGTGTTTGTGAACCAGGATGATTTATCCAGTTTCTTTTAACCGTGTGGGTGGATTCAGAACAATGCTCTGGATGAAATCATTGTTCAAAGGCTGTTGATTAGTTAATTAGTTAATTGCTCAAATAAATTATGCACTATTGTTTCTGCTCCCTAGCTGTTTAGATGTTTGTGTAACTTTTCCTTAGTAATTTAGAGAGTCATTCTGGAGTCAGTGCCACTGAAGCTTCATCTTCAAGGTGTTCTGCTTTAGTTCAAACACAGTTGTTGGCCTGTTCTTTTGGTTGCTCTTTTTAGTCAAGCCTTTGTCAGCAAAGGGAAATGGGTAGGGCATCTTCATGCCTTTTTATTTTGGAATCCGTTATTAGCTTAAGAATATCATGTAGTTAATGTAAACAGATTACTCTAGAAACATTTTGAGAAGGAAAGAAGTGTGATAATCAGACAAAATTTCCTCAGAGCTTCAGTAATCCAGTTTAATCTTATTAAAATAGGAGTATTTAACAGCTCCATCTGCTGAGTACATTAACTCAAACAGCAGGAAGAAAATCCTCAAGTTTCTTTCTTAGAGGCAAGGGTTCTTCAGATTCATAAATTTTTTTGTGAACAATAGGCATTGTGCCAAAAATATCACAAATCGGAATCTAGTCATGATTAAATTATGAAGTTGGTCCAGGAGCTTTGTGGAAGACAAACAAATTAAATCAATGAGAAGCTGCGTCTGCTCTGCCAAGAGCAGACTGCTGTGTGTGGGAGCCAGAACAACGGCTTGGGTTTTGCCAGCAAATGCAGAAAAGCTGAACTGCTTCTACCAGTTAATTATGTTTTCACATGAGTAATCAATCAAAACTGTAGAGAGAACCTAAGATTTTCCTATAAATTTGTTCATTTTATGGCAAATTAATATCCGTGTAATTTATAGGTGTGCTTTTCTAAAATTCTTCGAGATACTTAAAGAAATCACCGTACTGGGCCCACTATAATATAAGAGTAAAGCCATTGATCCCAATAAAGAGTGTTTTACTGAGGTGATGGTACACTAACTGCTCTGTTTGGGATTTATTTGTAATATAATAATTAATATAGTTGTATTATAAAAGAGACTCATTCAGACAAAAGGGAGAAGTGTTGATATGAATTAGCCTTAGGTGGTATACTTACAGACCTGCTACCAGAATGACTGAAAAACAGAGTAGGATCAAGGCAGTTGAGAATGGTAGGATTGGAAGAAAGTGACTCTGTTTTGTTTGCTGGCTGTTTGTAGTATTTACCTGAAATTCTTGAGTAAAGCTGGCTAAACTGGACGGTCCTGTGTTTTTTACTATGGTCAAGTCTGAAGTGATGGCCATTTAAAGGAAATTTTATTCTGGACCTTTCCTACTGAGATTTGGGGTCATAATGGACGCTGAAATCCTAGAAAACAAATAGAAACATGATCATTGGCCTTTTTGGCAGCTGATCTGCTGAGGAAAATAAAAAGCAAAAAGGCTCACAAAGATTTTTTAACAGGGTTTGCAGCTAGGCAGTTTTCTCACTCTTATGAAATTTCTATTAGCACCCGTACTCAGATAGAGTATAATACTAATTATTTTCCGGTCCCTTTTTATACTGTCCAGTTAAACTGACAGACTACACAAAGTTATATCTAAAGCTGTCGGCAAATCATTCTGATTCCCCAAAGTAATGTTTTCCTGTCTATCCTGATAGAGTTGCATTAGTGAGGTGACCCAGCTGTCGTTTCATTTTTATGTTTCTCAGAAGTGAGGTGAGTGCCAGTTTCATGGCAGTTTTCCTTGGTCACTGTCCCCCATGAAGCAAGATGAGATACCATGCCTTGGCAATTTCTCTTAGGGTTGCTGGACAAACTCAAACCAAATCTAGGGTGCTGAGCACGATGCATGTTCCTTCCTGAGCCTGTGTCTCTCACAGGTAATGGAGATGTCCTTTAAAAATAACAGGGTATCAAAGAATTTTCTCAAGTTAATAAATGAATATATTAATTGAGACTGGAAGTAAGACCTTGTTGATCTTCCTACTTCATTTGGTTGAAGATCTAGGGAGCATCATGGCAAGTTTCTGCTCTTTATCACATGGTGTTTCAGGTCTGGAAAAGCCACATGGCAGAAGGTGCAGGTAAATAGACCAGCTTACAAATTCCAGTGTGCCTTTCAGTGCCATCTCCTTAACTTTTTATGATAATTTTATCTCAGAAAATGGATTCACCAGAGGGCATCTTGGAACCCTTCTCTTCAGAGCAAAGTAAAATTTGAAGTAAGCATTAGGATTGCTTAGCTTTGTGCCCTTTGACATCAGTTAAATACATGCCAAAGACACTTGTTTCAGGATTAAGCTCTGTGAACTCTAGCCTTTATGACAATGGCTTTGTCTCAAATAGTTGTTTATTTAAACATCTTTAGATTTTGGTACTGTGTGCAAGTTGTCTAAAAAAGCTACTAATTAAAAGAACACATAAATGTCCCAAAAAGGAGTTAAAAACAACACTCATTTTCTTCTGCTATTTAAAGTGTTCCTGACCCTGAAGCATATTTCTCTAAGGCCAATGAAACTAGAAAAATGTAAATGTTGTACAAAAAGAGGATCAGACCCGTAAACTGTCCATGCCTTCTCCTATTAGTACATTATTCAGTGGAATTCAGTGTAGGACCAGCTGATGCCCATGTGAAGTACTTGTTTAAACTTGTGAAATCCTGGCCATCTGAAAGACAAAGGAGCACTAGAAAACATGCTGCCAGCCCTGGATCAAACCCATCCAGCTAATTAACATCAAAGCTTTGTATTTGCATCATGCTCGATTACTCCTGGGCTTCTTAAGCAAACCAGTGCTAAAACTATAAAAGCAGCAAATAAGGGTTTGTTTACAACCCTGAGTACTGGTTTAATTAACTTATTTAAATCCATTTAGGTTTCCAGTCTGTACCACTGCAAGGTCTGTTGTAAAACTCAGTGTACAGAATTGGACACGTGTCAATTAAATCGAATAGTAACAACAGTGGAGTGAAAAGAGTGCCCAGATGGACATCTGGGGGCTTTGAAAATCAAACAAAGCTCTTTACAAAGTCAGAGGCAGCAGGAAAGTTGATCTTTTTAAGTCACTGCTTGGCTCCAGTTTTTCTCCAGCAGGCCTGAATGGATCCAGCAAACCAGTCTGCATCTTTCTGGGGAACCCTGTGTGAGGGCTCGAGGCAAAAAGAGGAAATATTTGGTCCTGTATGTGAGAAAAATCTCATTTATTGAATTTAGAAAGACGGCAAAAGTTTGCAAAACAAAAGGAATAAAACGAAAAGGAAAAATTACAACACGTGTTGGGTGTCCTAGGCACGCAGGATTCCCAGGAACACCCCCTTCAATTCAAAAGTCCCGCTTTTTAAACATTCTTAAGGTTCAACCCCGTTTACGTCATAGAAGAGGCGTTCCCCTCTTTCTGGTTGGCTGTGTCGTGCTGGGAGGTGGAGTGTCCAGCAGCATGGCAGCTTCCAGGACCAGCCATGTGGTATAAGGGGTTTCCTTACCAATATTCATTTACAGTTCCCTATTCCCGTTCGCATGTTTCCCTGACACCGGTTCCAGGCTGAATCCGGCGTCTTACAGCTCCGCGATAGGCCCTATAGGTTAGTAAAGAAAAACTCTTATGTTAGTGATTTGCTAAATTCATTTGCTTGTAATAAAACCGATTCTTTATTTCTCACACTGTAGATTCCCAAACCCAAGCCAATGACCACTAACAAAGAAGTGCCCAAGTCCCAGTATAGCATTTGGGTTGTTGACTTCATCTGTTTGGAGTGGTGACTGTTGGGGAAAAAGACGGCTTTAGATGGGTAACTGTTGTAAGCCTTAGTACACGCTGCTGCAATACTGGAAATATTAGAAACTCTGAAAATAACCATCCTCTGACCTTGAATTGTCTTTATGTGCACAGAGATGTAATGCTTAAATTAATGAACAAATTACTTAAAACACAAAGCAGGATGGGAAGGATTATGAGGAAGGAACATCATAAATTTTCAACATGACTTGTATGAAAGTGAGAAGAAATTGGTTTGCATCTCTTTGAGATACAAGTTGGAGAGAAGCGAGATTGTGGATTGGGTGACCTTGGATTAAATAGATTGGCACTTACTGGGTACAACCGAGACATTTCTGAGGCGATCTCTGACAATGTGAAATGCTTTCTTTCAGGTACACTTCTGAAAAAAATTGCATGGAAAGGAATATTGTACTTGTTTTATGTTACTGCATTTTTAATGTAAATAATCTAATTTAGGCAGGAAAAAATGTGTGAGAGACATCTATATATCTCTTCTGAAGCCATTGTTTTTTCCAGATTTAATTGTGGGTGCATTTGGAGCTGGGAAAGCCGTTGTTTACAGGTATGTGGTAAATACAATGGATTTTATATTTTACAGCTTTGGTGAGAGATTTGCAAATAAACAAATTTCAGATTCCTGTGTTTCCCTGTTGCAATACGTAAAAGCAGATCATTAGAGATGATAAATTAAACATCTTGTGAGAAACAAATGCTTTTTCTCATGCTCAGAACTTGTAATTTTCAGTGGAAAATTTCCATACTTAGTCGTAGCTTAAGAAGCTTCTGGAATGTTTGACTCCTCAGTTAATTTTAAATAAAAAAATTAAAAGGCATAGAATTGAAAATTAATTTCTTTTTAGAGGTAATGATGCTAGTAAGAAATTTCAAAGTGACTCTGATTCTTCAGTGGTCATATATGTTGAGATGAACTATTTATTGAAAATAAAGACTGCTCCTTTTAGCCTCAGTTTAAAAAAATTGCACAAGATTCCATTTTACAAAACAAAAACTTCTTACTGACTATGGAATTCCACTAAATGCACTTTTTAATTAGAGTTATAATTTAAAACTAAACCAAGTACATAAACAAAAATCTGTTACTGCTCTCTTTGTCCAGCCAGGCTTATTGTTCACATTTAAATATTCACCATCCATTGCTACAACCAAGTAGTCATGTTTCTTGATTCCTGTCTTCATGTTGTCTGTGTTCTCTCTGTTGGAGAGAAGGCATGTTCTACTTCTCAACTGAATGCTTGTGAAAGCATAAGAATTTTGTAAAACAGGAATGTTAGCTCATTTCAACTAACACTGTAGAATGCAGTGAATAGACCTGATTTTCCTACCTCCCTGTTAAAGAATCATGCAAATACTTTGCAGTGCATCACTTTGCCGTGCCATGAATGACTGCACAGGGTGTGAAACATTGGAGAATTAGATCCACTGTGTATTTTCAATAACAATAAAATCTGTTCTATTTAGTTTAAGACAGTGAATAGCAGGTGGCCATTTCCTGGCCAGAGCGTAGCAAATATGCAATCTGTCATTTTGGTGAAATAGAATATTGTTAACCAAAATTTGCTAGAAAAAAAGGTTTTCCATGTTGCACAAAAATGAAGAGAGTAATTTTATTTTTCAGTGTCTTGCTGAAGTAATATAGATAAGTAATCATAAAAGCTCAAATGTGTATTAAAATATGAAGAAAGTAATTTTGTAATAAGCTGAGTTAGCCAGAATTATGTAAGTTACTGTAAAATAGTACTTCTGCCTTAAAAAAAACAGAATCTGGACCCTTACTTGTTTTCATTTCTCTTCTAAATTACTTGTGCTTATAGATTATCTCATTACTTCATAACAGTTTCAGAGGGGTGGTTCCCATTACCACAACTATATATCCATGTACTCAGCAGAATTTACTGATGATTATTCCTGATTTACAAAGCCAATTTTCTCAAGAAATATCAGACAGAGTTTACTTCATTGTTTACTCAGGATATCCTACATCAACTTCTACTTTAACCAAATTATTTTTATTTTTTTTTAAGAATCTTAAACAGAGCTAGCAAGTCTGAATATGTCACTGTTAGTGGAGAGAGTACAAAACAAATGTCCAAAGGACTGCTGTAAATCCCAAAAAGGCAGGCTCTGTCCCTTTGTGAAAACCCAATGTGATGAAATGCATCTGATGTACTTTAGTCCTGGGACACATCTATTGGTTAACTATAGGATACTGTTTCAGTGATGTGTTACCTGTGATTTTTTTCATGAGGAACTGTCAAAATCTCAGTAGGACGTATCACAGCTTCTGAACCAAAAAAAAAAAAAAATTCTTTTGGGTAGGAGAAGCATTGAAATAATGCATTCTCCCAAGTAACCCTGCATTTCTGGCTTCTTTGTGGCCACCTCAATTAAGTGTTTTCTCTGCTTCAACTTAGGTACTTATGTGCTCTTTCTGTGTGCAGTGAACCTTATTTCTGTCCCCCAGAGCCAGACCTGTTGTTACAGTGAATGCTTATCTTATTCTGAACCCTATGATTGTGAATCCAGACAACAAAACTTGTCAGCTCCCTGACTCTCAGCTTTTAGTGGCCTGGTAAGTTCATGATTACTCAGAAACCATCCTTATCCCCTTTCTCAAATAACTTCTTATTAATAACTTTTATTGCAGCTTTTTTTGAACATGTTCAAAGTTCAAAATGTTCAAACATGCTCTGAGCACGACAAAAAACCTCCTATGTAGAGTTCTTTTTTATATCTTCCAATACTTCACAGATTGTCAAACTGTGTCATAGCTAAAAGTTAAGTCCTTTGATATACTGAGTCTCCTTCTGCTTAGCTTCTCCTATGGTCAAGCTGCAAAATTATATGCAAGATAAAACAGCTAAAATGGATGAAACACATAAGCACTGATGTGTGAAAAAACATACCTTTGTTGAGAAAATGTAACAGTAAAAATGATGCAGGCCTTGTGGGCTCACCATTTTCTGATGGAGAAAGACAGATCTTGGTCCTTTGTGGAAGAGAGAATATATCTGGCTGACAATTCTGAGAGAAGTTCACAGGATGTTCTTTCTGGTTGGTTTTGGTCAGAGGAAAGCTTTTTTTTAGTGCACCACGCAGGACAATGTTTCATCTATCTTTAAAAGAGAAACCTTTCACCACAGTAGCATTTAACTTTAAAAAGAAAAAGAACATTAAGAAACTTGAAGCTAATTAAAACAATTTAAGATCAGTTACAAATATAAAATGCTTGCAGGACAGTTGAAGGCTATCTAATAGCACATAATACCACATAAAGGCACGTTTACTGCACTAGAAAAAGGTCGCTTAGAAAGGACCTCAGAACAGTTGATAAAAGAGGCTATTACAAATACAAATACAAAAAAAAGATACTGTTTAAAAGTGGAAACGATAACAAATGAGGAAGCTAAAATCAAAACAGAGCATAAACATGTGCATGTTGAATATAAAATAGTAGTACATCTTGCCAAAGAGACTCTGAGGAACAGATTTCTCAGACATAGAAACATTAGAAACAGAAAGTCTGCCAGGACGTGGGCTGGATGAAAACAATATTAAAGTGTAAAGGAGGACTCCAGAAAATACATGACTGCAGATTTTTTCACTGCTTTTAAACCAGAGATGGTCAGAGGGATTCCTCACACTGGAGATGTTCTTTATAGGAGATGAGTTCCGAAAATCATCTCAAATGTAAAAGTCAGCAAAAGAGTCTTTAGAATACATTGATAAATATGAACCATAAAAAATAATCATGACCAGAAGCAGTTCATTTAAAAGCCATAAAGAAACTAAACTCTGGTACACTTAAACCCCTATATATGTGGGCTTTCAATGTGTCTGGGATGGGGCTGTCAAGAGATTTTCACTCTTGCACTTTTCTTTTACACTTTATAGGACTTCTCGTATTTGTCATAATGTTCTTCATTTCTACACCCAGTGTAGAAAATTGCCCATCTACAGAGCAATGTAGAAGGCACTTGGTAGAACTACACAGTCCCAGAACTTCGCAAAGCTTTGGCCTTTATGGAATAGGATCAAGATTAAGGACAAGACATGGAATAGGAGAGATCAAGATCCACCCTAATTTTTTAAGTACCTTTTGTGTTAATAGTTAATGTAATAAGGAATTTAAAATATCAACACTTGGCTGAAGCATGTTCATTGATCGAAATTATGTTTTTTTCACAACTTCAGGTTTTAAGACTTTTAAAAAATGCTTAATGTCATACTGAGAAAGATTTTGGAACCATAACATTTACCAAGAGAGTATTGAAAGAAAAAGGGTGATTTTTTGCACAAGAGGAATAGATAAAAATATCTCTTTAAAAAAAATACTCCTGCTGTGAGGTATTTTTTAAAAAAGGGAGTAAAAAACGAATACTCCTGTAGCATATTTTTTTCATTACTTTTAATTTCTCTGCTACAGTAAGCCAGAAGATGTTTGGTTCATATCTACAAGAGCTTTAATAGGAGCATAATTTAATTTCTGTCTGCTTAATTCTAAAATACTGTTCCCTAAAGATTTAGTTTGTATTACAAAATGACTGAAGAGCAGCTGCTATTTTCCAAGCTGTAATTTTTCTCCTTAGTTGATATAAGCTTGTATTGTACATATTAAAACAATTAGTAGGGAAACTCCAATAAGCAAAGAATTCCTCAGTCCCATGGGATGAATTTGTGTATCTCTTAGTCAGCTGCGCAACTTGTATAAAAAGTCTACTGACTGACACTGCAAAGTTAAAATGAAAGGAAACCTCCTACCAGAAAAGTTCCAGGAAGTGTGTGTGTGAATAATGTGGATTATTGTACATTTCCAAGTATTAGGAAAATATTATTTTTGCCATGATTGAAAAGCTGAAGCACAGAGGAAACATGCACAAAAAGTCATTTTTATACACAGCCCTAAGGGACTTGTCCTGAACTTGTAGAAGCATATAATTCATTCTTTGCTGTGTGTAAAGTGGCACTGTTTCTATGTTCCCAAAACTAGCAAATCTGGAACAAATTCTGCAACTTTGAAGTTATTAAAGAATATGGGAAAAAGACCTTTTTTTTTTCCAAAATGTGAGAGATGCAAGTTAATATCTGTAAAAAGGGGTAAATAAACCAAACATTTTAAGTTTTCAAACGCTGTTTCCGCATCATGTGATTTATTATGTCCAAGACTGGGTTCTAGCTATTGAGATGTCTAGTTTACCCATGCATTGGTATTTTTATTACTATTTGAGGTCCAATAATCCCCTGGCTACCTTATTGCTACTTTGTGCTTAAATTGTACCTGAAACTGTTATTTACTCACTTTGCACTAATTTAAGGTAAATATTGTTATGTCCAATTCCTAGAGGAGCAAGAGGTTGGAGAAGTTACCTGACTTACCAAAAGTAGCACAGAAGTGTCCAATCATTATAAATAGTCAAGTTGTAGAATATATTTTTTATTTGTAAGCACTTTTTGGGTTTGGATGTCTGATTTGAGATGCTCTTTGTAGGCTTCTTTAGGCAACCCAGCTATCCATTTTCTCCAAACCCATTAAACCAGAGGTAGGCTGTTTAAAATTTCTGATCTTCAAGTTCCTACTATTAAAAATACTCTGAAAAAATTGTCATTTTTTAATCTCCAAATGTACTACTATTAGAGTAGTAATAAAACATTTATAATCTTGGGTCAGCTAGATTCAGTAAATGAGACATTTCTACATACACTTAAAAAAAACCTGAATACAAAATGCCTATGGAAAATGTAAAATCCAAATATAATAATATTTCAGCCTATCCTAACTGCATAGATCAGACTATTTTTCTAATTTGGCTCCTTTCTGTTGCTAGTATTTTCTTTTCCCATTGACCTAATTTGAAACAGGATGTGATTGGTACCCCATGGATATGGACCTAAGGACCATTGTTGAGATGGATTTGTGTGAGATTTTCCATAGACTGTTGGCCGTCCCGACTCCATGGGTCAGAAAGCAAAGGCATGTGGCCCAGAGTCAGAAGATGGAGAGTCAGCTCTCAGAAGGAAAGAGGCAGGTAGTGACAGTTGCTACCAACACAGCTGCATTGCTGTGTGGGAGATCTCTGAGCCAGGTATTAGTTTCAGTAGCCCTGGAGACATCCAAAAGGCAGTCTTTTGAGCTATCCAGCAGCCCTAGTGTTACCATGGCCTGCCCACATGGTGTAGCTTAGCCATGGGATACCTTCGGCATTAAAGCTCTATGTTGGTCACTGTTTTAGACTTTGGCATAGCAAAATCTAAAAGCAGGGCAAGTATTAGAACATCATAATAAAAATATATTGACTTGCTTTTACATATTATACCTCAAAGAGGAAACAGTTTGTTTAAAGGTCATTTATCAGTAGACAATAACAGTCTCTGCCTTCTTCTGTAGAGGTTTGTGACCTTGCAGGATGGGTATCATCCTCAAACAGAATGGAAGTCCCTAGCATTAAAGTTTAAATGGCCTTTCTGATAAAGCATTATCCATTCTTTCTCTCCATCTGCAAACCTGTGTGCTAAAGAAATTTTCGACAATGACAAATGATCTCGTAATTCCTTGCTTTTGTAACTACAGTCAAATAATATTCAAACCGTGAGCTTATAGTGATGATAGACTCAGCACAGAATAAATGTGATGTGGGGATCTGTTTGGAGAGACAAGATTGATAGCACATAAAAAATTCATATGCCTTAGGATGATGGACTATTTCCCAGCTGTTTCTTATCCGCTGAAATTTTCTTCCTTTGATTGTTAATTGCATTGTTTGGTTGATTGTTCCTATGAGAAAGCACAAAAGCTCAGCTATTTTATTTCTTACTGTGTCTAGGACTCAGATCTTGAATCTCCATAAATCCTTTAGACTGCTGTCCTCTTTTGTGGTCTTTGCCCCTGCTTTTCTTTTTCTTGAAGCTGAAGCATCCCTCAGCCTCTCCACAGCATCTTCCTGTCGAAGTGATGAGGATGTCTAAATTCATCTGGGTTTGTGATTGAAATCTTTGATGTCTTTAGAACAGTTTCTGAACTAAATAATAAAATCACAAATGTGTGGCAGAATTCTGCTAAAGCCATAGCATTGCCTCTTGTGTGGCCAGAATCTGGGAGATTATTCACTTCACGTATTTGCTCTTTTGCACTGCCATTCCCTTTTTGACATGCTCTGCCTGGAGCCAAAGGAGTAAATCTTGACTCTTTCAATAACACTTAAGAATATGACTTCAGTTTTCAAATATGTATGATGAACTATTCTGTTCATTGTAGTAAATAAAATGTACACTGAAATTGTTCTGTTGAACAAGTAAAGCATTCCAACCTGGATGTTTTAACCCAACCTTTTTTCAGACATGGTAGTGCAAAAATTATTTACCTTCTCCAAATCAAGATCACTGAGTATATTTTTCTTGAGTCTGCATTTGAGAAAATACACTTATGCTCTGACATACAAGACTGGCCTGTGAAACCTGATTTCCAAATTTTATTTGTGCAATTGCACAAGCTTTCCTCAATGTTGTTATTTTGTCCTTATGTATTAGGAAATAATTGGTTCTTCATGTGTTAACTCATCCTTCTGTAAAGAAGTAGGAATATGACTGAATTTGCAATTTCTGCATGGACTGGATTGTCATTTGAAAGCTACAGTTTAGTAGTTTAGTGGCATGTCGACGTTGTTTCCTCAAGAATAAATGCCTTTTTTTAACCCCATGATAAAAAAGTGTTTATTAAGCTCATGAGAGTGACATGTATCCCAGATGTGGCACAGTTCCATTACGTTTGTCAGAGGAAGCAAACATGCAATTAGAATGTGATTACAGGTTATTTTAAAGGTTATGTTACTGGTTTTGCATCCACTGCATGGGGACATTAGTATATAGCATAACAATAGTGAGGAGATGAAGAGCAATGGCTAATGCAAATTTTTTTTATTTAACCTCTTGAAATAGCAACAATATTATAATAATGCCAGTGAAACACATTGTTATCCTGTGTATTTTTTGATTTGCTAGAAAACAGCTTGAGTATTGACTACATGCTCAAAGATTTTTCTGATTTGACCGTGATGAACCAGAAGGACTTCTGCAGACAGCATCTTACAAAGGTGGTTTGCTGAAAGTCAGCATAAAGAACCCAACTTTTGCAATAATATTAGAAGGGTAATCTCTGTAGGATGTCTCAAGAAATACTGGTAACAGAGGCTCTTCTCCATACTTTTGCCAGGAAGATACTCAGAGGCTCTTCTGTGGTTACCGAAGCCTAGGAGACTTGCTAACTTAATTAATATAATAGGTAGCTAAATACAGATCTCAATAACATCTTTTTAAGAAAACTAAAATACAACTTAAAGATATGACTTGGGAACTGCTGATTCCTAGGGGAGTTTTCTTTCTCCTAATAATTACTTCTACTCTTTTATATGTAGCTTTACTGTAAGACTCTGCGCAGATTTTGAAGGTCAAAGTATTTCACATAAGATAGGTAAGAAATGTTTTCTATTCATATAATTTACTGTATCCTGCTCCATTTCAGGTGTAGTTTTTTCTTACACTTTGAAGGATGATAGGAATGAGATCCTCCCAAGGCAAGAAAATGCACTTAAAAAAAATGTATATGTATATATATGACACAAAGCTTCTATTACTGAGTTAAAGGATTTTTGATTCAGATTAAGCCATTTTCCAAATAAAACCAAGAATGTACCTTGTTGGAGAATGTTCTGTTTTGAAAAAAAACTACTTTAAAGCAATAGAAGTCCTGTACACGTATGACCTGTCAGTGTAATCAGAAAGCTTAAATTACACATCTTCCATACTTTGCATCAAAAACTAGTTGGCTGCTAAAGAGACAGGCACTTAAAGCATGTATTGGTTTTCCTTGGAAGACTTTGTTAGATTAATCAATTGTAATACTATGTTATAATACTATAATATTATAATACAATAATAACTAATTGACTAGTACTTTCTGTTTCTATATTAAATCAATAAATGTTTGATTTGTTTGTATCCTTTAGTGCTGAAAGGTGAATTGCAATTAGATTCATTGAAACAGAAAGGAGCTGTTAAGAGGACCCTTTTCTTTGACTACCATCAGTCACATCATTACTTCTCCATTGTGATAGAAAGACAGAAACAGCTCCATTGCCAGGACTTCCTTGTTTATCTCAGAGTAAGTAGTTTAAAATATTTTGGACTGTCATCATCTTTTGAGTAATACGAGGGATCTAAAGATACTAGTAAAAAAAGTAGCCACTAGAAAAGGAAGAACAATTTCCGAAATTACAGAAATGTGAGATAAGATAGGCCTTATTTGTATGTCCAGAATGTCCAGAACATACTGCTACCTTGAAAAAAATTCCCTATATAAATCTTTGGCTGATCTTTTTTCAATATAAGTATAAAATAAAGACTTCTTTTGAAGACTGTACAGTTTTTCTTTGTAAAAATACATTAATTTCATGGTCTTCTGGAAATTTTGATCAAATACTGCATCTCCTGATACAAAAATGCAAGATTACTGTCCATTTTCAGTATCCCTTTATTTTTTAGTACTCACAGTGGGATAGTCAGCTAGTCATGTTAGATGTCATGCCAATTCAGTTGCAACAGATATTTCAAAGGAGCCTCACTAGAAATATTGGCCTAAAATTCATATATTTTAAAAAATATTTTGAAGGTATTTAAAAATGCTTTTAGAAAAAATAAAACCATGGATCTGAAGTTGTAAAGAAGAAAGGGTCAATGGTTACTCAGTTGCAGCTGGAATTACCTCATGCAATTGAAGTAGATTCCAAGTCTGGTCCAAAAAATGCAGTGGGAGTTGAGGTGGAGAAGTTTCAAGCACTATGTAAGGAAGTACCTAGGCAATTAAGTTTTTGAGTTTTACCATTGCTAACTCACATAAATTCTTGGTTATGGTACAAACCACCAGTATTACCTCCACAAATCCACACGTCCTACCTCCATTTCAGAAGGAAGGTGGGCAGCAGCTGATAGGAGTTGGTTCTGTGTGTCTCTTTTAAACAGCTTCATTTTAGGCTAATGGCTTTGAAAAATTTCTGAGTCTACTAAGCTAAGCCAGCTTCTTCCAGAAGGGGCTGTGGAGGCAATGTGTTCTGGGCATTCCAGTCACTGCTGAGTCACTTTACTTTCCTAATAACACTTCATGCAGCCAGAATTTGGCCAGCAGCTCTCAAAGAACCATGTCTTTACATTCAGTAAAGACTGAAGTCTGAAACTGTTGACATGCCATACTAATCTGAAATAATTGTATTAAACCATTGTTTTTTATTATGTCACTCACAGGATGAAACAGAATTTAGAGATAAATTATCTCCCATTAATATAAACTTCAATTATAGTTTGGATGAATCCAGTTTTGAAGATAGTTTGACTGTGAAGCCAATACTGAACTATTACCAGAAAAGCTCATTAACAGAGCAGGTACGAATTTTGCATGCCACATTTTCTGTATATAAACGTGAAAGCATTTACAAATGCTGTGTGTCATTTTCCTTAAAACAGAGAATTATGGCCAGAAATTACACAGCAAGGATTTAATTAATTCAAAACGTAAATTGAATATAAATATAGAACCGACAGGCTTTTAAAGTATTTCCAAAACTTTGTTGTGCTCGTAGTTATGATTGCCTTCTAGAATACGTAAGCCAAGTTAGTGTGGGAAAAGGCCTGAAAGATGATACTGTTCTGCTAAGGATGTAGTTGACAGTCTAGTCTCCAACTACCATGTGGAAAGGAACTTACAGAAAGGAGACAGAGAATTAACTCATGAAGTCAGCGCTAGGGATATTTTAGACACTTAGATTAGTGATTTTTAAGGAAGTGATTTGGACTTTGAGGCATGTACAAACTGTATTACCATTTTTTTATTTTGCAATAATACAGGCTTACATTCTAGTTGACTGTGGAGAGGACAACTTGTGCATTCCTGACTTGCAACTTTCTGCTATGCCGTAAGTTAAATAAAATAAATGATGCTGTGAATAAGGAAGTCCAAACACTGCTAACTGCTGTAACAGAATGAAGTATGCAGAACACGGTTCTGTTGTTTGCTAGAGCTAATAATTTTCCAGATTTTAATTTGTGCATCCAGTTCATCTAGAAAACCAAGAAATGGAGAAATATACACTTACAAATCACATTTATGGTGTTTAATGGTTGTCCCAGAAAACAGACTTTGCAGGTGTTCATTAGAGGTGGTTCTAGTTCTCTGAATGCCAAGAGATAATGCAAATTGTTGTTCATAGGAGGTTTCAAATTTTTTTATTTCAGTGTGCCAGTGACTTTGAACTTGGGGCACAATCCTCCTGAACTCAGTATACAGTGAGAGTATAAAGTAAAGTAAATGAATTTCAGACTAAAAAGATTTCAAAACTTGGCAACAATTTCTCGTGTGGGGGGAGAAGTAGGCTAAGCAGGAAAAATGGGAACCTCTGACAGTTATCTGACTCTGTGCCATCAAAATCAGTCCATCATTCCTGTAAAAGGAAAGGGCACAGCACTGTTGCAGATCTCAGAAGAATTTTTGTCATTGTTCATTTTACAATGGACATGACAGAAAAACTACCACCTTTATACCCTGCTGAAACAATGCTTATGGCACCCTTGTGGCAAGTAATTACTCCACTAGATACTTCTTACTGGTTAGAAACTAGTCAGACTCTGAAATTTTATACCAGTAACTGAGAAGTTCTGTGGTAGTCTGCTTTGTTTGTCCACGGTAGTGTTTTCTCTTTACCTCTTTTCTACACAGGTGCTGGCATACTTTTCCATGGGGTCATTTCTTATGGAAAATGTTTTATTATGTTTCACAGAATATTTTCCAGAACAGATGTTAGGAGAGCAAAATGTCCTTCTGCCTTATTCATATGTAAATAAAAATTGTGCGTGTTCTAACTCCTGACAAGTAGTATTTTCTATACAGAGATACAGATCAGCTAATAATTGGAGAAGAAAACTGTGTCATGCTCATAATAAATCCAAGGAATGATGGGGAAGGAGCCTATGAAGCTGAGTTACATATAAAGATTCCGCCTGAAGCAGATTACACTGGCGTTGAACGCAACAATAAGGTAAATGAAAATCAAAATATTAGCAATAATAAAGCAGAAACTTGGACACTACTGTCTCATGCTCCCAGCACAGCAGTGTTTTACCATTATTAGGGGTGCTATCCTCAGTCTGCTATCCTCAATAGTTGAACATTAACTGCAGTATAAACTTGACAAAGTTGTTTTCCTTTGTCACCAATTATTTTATGTTATGGATGGGCCAAAAACGCAGTCATAATGCAAAATGTGCCAGTGTTCACAGAAGGACTAATGTTGACTGAAGTCCTGCTGAGCTGTACTGAACATGCAGTGTTTCCTTTTGGGGTCTGTTTGTTTTTTAAGAGCAAAGATGAAACACTATCCTGCAAACAAGCAGAGTGTTCATGTATTCTCTGTTGGACAGCAAGTCTGAATCACCTCATCTGCACATAAATCTCCCAAGCTGTTGCAACATGAGCCTGCTTTTTTCTGTTAGTGCCTGGAATGTTCAGAAGGGCCTCAAGGGTGAGAGTGGGAGAAAGCAAGTTAATTTCCTTTCTAAAGGTAAATGTTTTTAAGGAAGCTGAAAGTAACTTACAAGGTATTTCCTTATTCTCCTTCTGTCAGTGACTTTATTAATGGGCTTTTAATCTAATTTGAAAAAAAATTACAAGAGGTAATGATGTCATTGAAGATGACAATATGGAAATTCTCTGCAACTTCACATCTCAGAAGCATATGTTAAAGAAACCAGCCTTTTTCTATTGCCTATTCTTTTGTTCTCTTAGCAAAGCGTCTGATTCTTTTGACTGTGATTTACAAAACAAAAGTTCTCTTTGATATACTACACATGGTTACATTTTTCATTTGTTGCTCTTTAGGAATATTCAGCTGCTCTTTTGGACATCACAAAGGATGTCAGGGGAGGCACTTAATCCAAAACTCACAGCACATATTGGCACATGTCTATCATTTGAGGGACTTGGGGGTGGTGGTGGACGAGAGGCTGGACATGAGCCGGCAACACACACTTGCAGCCAGAGCCAACCGTGTCCTGGGCTACATCAAAAGCAGTGTGGGCGGCTGATCGAGGGAGGTGACTCAGCCCCTCTACTCTGCTCTGGTGAGATCCCACCTGGAGCACTGCATCCAGTTCTGAGGTCCTCAGCACTGGAAGGACATTGACCTGTTGGAGCAAGTCCAGAGAAAGCCACCGTCTGATTAGAGGGATGGAGCACCTCTCCTGTGAGGAAAGGCTGAGAGAACTGGGTTTGTACAGACTTCTGGAAAAGAGAAGGATGACCTAATTGTAGCTTTCCAGTACCAAGAGGGAGTCTACTAGAAAGATAGAGAGTTTTTACAAGAGCACGTAGTGACAGGACAAGGGTGAATTATTTTAAACTGAGAGTAGGTTTAGATTAGATATTGGGAAAAATTCTTTACTGTGAGGGTGGTGAGACACTGGAACAGGTTGCCTGGAGAAGCTGTGGATGACCCATCCCTAGAAGTGTTTAAGCTCAGGTTGGATGGAGCAACCTGGTCTAGTGGAAGGTGTCCCTGTCTACGGCAGAGTAGTTGAAACTAGGTGATCTTTAAGGCCCCTTCCAAATGAAACCATTCTATGATTTGGACTGGAGAGAGATCATTAAGGGCTTTATATTATTTTAGGAAAATTTGAATTTTATAGCGTCAGCAGGATAGACTTATGGAGAAAGGAAGGAAAAAAGGCATGAAATATTCTGGCACTTTGGAAGAATAAAGAGAAGCTAGAATGGGTTAGGAAAGAGTGCTAACATTCTTTTTCTTTCGAATAGAAAATTATAAAAGCCCAGGCATTAGGCAAAGCTTCGCCAGCCAGTCAGGGAAGTGATTGTTCCTCTCTGCTTTGCACTTAATTTAATACAGAGTAATTTCAGCAGACAGGTGGATTTGTGGTAGAGCCTGTTGCAATCATGCTCTTAAAGCTCTACCTCTAACATTTCATTGACTTTTGGTTCTACTGTGTTTACAGTCATCTGTGTAGCTGTTTTTCTCCGAACTGCAGATTCCTGGTGTTAAGGCAGAGATAATATTCACCTCAGCCAGCAAAACAGATAGTTGAGACCAGAATATATGAAATGTAATCAGCTGAATAAATCACTTGATACATTTCTGATGAACTGAAAAATCTTTAGAATCAAATAATTTCCTCTATGATACTCATAGAGGATATTTGTCCACTTAATTGTGGGGCTACTCTGGATTTAGTCTACCTAATAGAGAAACACATTTATCCCTTAAGTGTTTCCTGTCCAACCTGCTTTTTTTTTTTTTATTTCAACTACTTTTTGGGCTATTCTATATCATTTGAATTACGCTCAGAAGCTGTTGAAGTCAACAACAACTGAAAATTCACTTGCCTTCTACCTCCTGTGTTCAGCTTTATGCGATACAGTGTTTGACCTGTAACAAGCTAATTGTCATTACCTTGTTATCTCAGGACTGATTCTGTAGAATATTGTACACGGACTGTGCAACTGTACCAAAATGAGTAACATTTTGCAGGGATATATGTGATCATATGAAAGTGGAGTGGCAAGTGAATGTACATAATCTTAAAGTTTGAGGTCAAGGATGTGATTTTGGAGCTTCATTGTTTCCTGAAGATGCTGACACTTCCTTCAGGCAGAAGCTGATTATTGAAGTAGAATGACTTACAATGAAATCAAATGTGTTGTTTGTTAGTTGTATTGTGGAAACACTTAGAAGGTCCAGAGGTAAATGAATAAATTACTACAGCTTTAGTAGTTACTGGAAACCAATTGGCTTGTAATAACTGTTCATATGGATAAGGTGTGGAGTTACTAGAATTAGCTGCAATGAAAAACGTATAACTACATTATATTACCTCATGCAACTAGAAGTAAATTAGGCAAATGCAAAGCCCTAATAGATATTTGTTCCACACCAAAAAACATTATGTATTTTGGCAGAACTGTCTCTGCTCAGGCTGGAAACTGCGGAATGGTGGGTTCACATCAGATACATATTGCAATGGATAAGGTCTGAGCCACTTTCTTTCTGAACTAAAGCATGACACTCATAAAATAAAAAAAAAATACCTGAAACCTTCTTATATTACCTGAAAATTCTTAGAATAAGTACATAATGGCTGGCTAGATGAGATGTGATTTGAGCCTTATGAGGACAAACACTACTTCTTTATACATTGACTAGAAGAGAAGCTAAATTCCAGCACCTGGTACCTAATCCATCCACTTCTCTTCAGAAAATAAAATTGGAATGTGATGATCAAGGAAGGAGAGGAGGTGTTTTACTCTTCAGCCTGTTGTGCTTAACTATTCTGGCATCAATTAGTAACTCATCACTATGACCACCAAAAAGTTTCAAGTTTGTAGACTGCCTGGATTACTTAAAGCATCCAATCATTTTCTAGTTAAAAAGCACCCTGGGAGCACACGTGTTAATTGTTGGGGTTTTATTTCTGCTCAAGACTGCCAAAAAAACCATGTGTTGCTATAAAAATATAAATTGCTACCACTGGCAGGTAGAAGGGTTTTGTGGCAAACACTTCCATCTGGCTGAGTTACATATGAACCCACTGATACTGACAATAGTAGGTGTACAAGTCTCTGAGCTTACTTGCTTCCTGCCTGGTTTTAATTTTCCTGTTTTGTATTTAGCCACCTCAAAAAGGTGATCAGTGCAAAAATGAAGGCAGTAAATCTCATTATTGAAGGAATTCTACCAGACTTGACCCTTTGTCACATCTTTATGCTGCACAAATTAGCTTTTGTGGTGCTGGTCATATAAATTCTGTACCATTAATCATTTTCTGTCTTAAGAGCATACCATGCAAACTGCAGAAAACCTACTCACAAAACTCCCCTATTTTCTCAGCCTTAGAGGGACAAAAAAAATGTGTGATAAGGGCTAATTTACTCTGTGCAGGTCTATGATACAGCATTTTTAAAGAAACTGCCAAATGTCTTATATCGATGAATATTTATTTTATAACATTTAGACCTCAATTTCAACTCTTCTTGCCCAGCAAAAGCAAAACTATAAACCCACACATCAAGCTAAAATGAATAGTTTTCCAGACAAGTTTGATTTCAACTGTGTTAACACCCTCTCTTCCCCCACGTGTTGCTTCCCACCTCTAATTAACCAGCTGGAAAGAGTGTAAAAATCCTTCCCTCCCAACCCTAGAGAGGCTTGGGAAGGCTATTAGTGAACTGGACATGCTGTGTAACCAAATTTGTTTCCTCCTAGCAAACTGTAAAAGTGTCAGTGTACAATGAGGTGTGTGTTGAGGGCATGCTTCATATGGGCTCTGTTTAGGACATGCCCTATCTTTTCTTTTAAATTCAGGAAATGATGAGGACAGCGTGTCCATGCTGGCTTTTACAGATAAGACAAATTGGTAGTCAGTAGTCTGGAGATTTCCCAGGTCTTTTTATATAACTTACACATACTGCTTCATCCATGAAAATCACAGATGAGAGGAAATGTAGTGTAACTTGCTGGATCCTGCTTTTACAAAGCTTGTTTATTTCTACACTTTTATGGAAATACCTTCTTTTATTGAATATGTCAAAGAGGAAAACAGAAAAAAAACCACCCACATTTTGTTGCTTTGTCTTATTCTGTATCTCCTAATTTGCACTATTCTATAGCTGTTCCTCCTTTTATAGAGTCTGTTTTGTTTACAGATGACACTACTAGTGATAAAGATTGCTATAAAGAACAAAAACCTTAATATCTGATAATGTGAAAACCTATCTCCTTTGTTGCCAATTTATAAACACAGATAACAGCTTATGTTTTTACAACAATATTTAATGTTCTAAGTATTTTAACATAGATTGGAAAATAAGGGTCTAGACTTGATCCATTATAAAGTTCTGCCAATGCCAGAAATTCACTATAGAGACTTCTGGTGATGGATAACACAACTGTTTCAATTAGCATGAGACCTTTTTCCTCACCTAGGTTTGCTGCTCATTTTTCTCTGTTGAGTCATTATGGCTATAGGAATGATTCACAAAAACAGACCAGTATGTTAAAACTAGACATAGAGTGATCTCATCCTGATTCTTAAGGTTCTGGGAAACTATCCTGTTCGGTTTTCCCTGGCATCAGTTTTCCCCTGTTTTCTGACAATAAGCAAGTAAATGTTTTGATAGTGCACTGAGCAGGTGTCCGAAATCAAAAGAAATGTCACAGTCAAAAAGGCATCACTTTCCCAACTGGATACATTTCACTGTGATCTCTGACCTCCATATTGGTGTCCTTTTGTTGCAGGCACTGCGTGTATTGAGCTGTGATTACAAGATGGAAAATGAAACTAGAATGGTGGTTTGTGATCTTGGGAACCCCATGGTGGCTGGCGCAAATGTAAGGGAAAACCAGATGCATTTACTGATTTTTATCTAATTGAATTTTAAAGGGGAACAAATGGAAATCTATTCAATTGGCAGAAGGAGTCCCAATAAGCAGCACGTAAACCAAATTATTTAGTTGGACAGGAAATTGTTGGTGTAATAAGAGGCAGAACTGTGCTTCTGAAGAACTAATAATTTGTTTTTCTAAAAGATTAATTATGCTAGAACCTGTGTTTTGTTTCATTTATTGTAAAGAAAATGAGTGACTCAGTTTAAGTCACAGAAGTTACACTAGTATAATGAGAAGAGAATCCCAATCTGTAATGTGATCTGTTTATTTTTCTTTTTTAGTATTCCCTTTACTTAAGATATGTATAGTAAATGACAACTTCTTTAGCCTGATTCTTATCTTCAGTGCATAAGGATTGTCTTATCTGTTTATATCACAATTTATATCCAGGAAAATGGGGTTGGAATAAAGTTTGACTTCAAGTTATTATTGTAAATCTAAAGATTTTCCTAAGACAGCCTTTCATTAATCAGACTACACATAACATGGAATGTTGGTAGCCTTGTTTTTAGGCAAAAGTGGAACTGAATAATGACTAATGATGGACAGTAGGTAAGAATTAAAAATAGGTTTGGAGATAAAAAAGAACTACCCTTTCCACAATTTTCATCCTTTGTCCCTATTTCATGACAAAACAGTCTGTGAAATCCCAGAAGTGTTAAACTCAGGAATGTTCAGCCATGGATGCTCTTGCAGAGGAATTTAGTGTTTCTTATAAATTTGTAGATGTTACGAATATTTAACTCAAAGCAAATAATCCAAACATTTATATCTAGATAAAAAACTGTCCTAATAAAAATGAAGTGGTCAGCAACATGAACATATATCAGGAATAAACAACAGTTTTTGACTGAAAACTACCACTGCTTGAATTTCATATTGGGCCTGTGGCTTTGCAAAAGAAACCAAAGCAAATTTCCTAAGTATTTTCAAAATTCCTACAAAGTTAAGGTTTGTCCTGCAGAAGATCAGTATTTCACTCTTCAGACTCTCTACAGAGGAGATCTTTCCTGGTCTCTTATGATCTTGAAGCAGTTCATGTCTGACCCTCGATAAAAGAACCAAAAGAGTCATACTCCCCATGGGAGACTGGGACTAGAATAAGTTTGTTTGGATCCTAGGGATAGCCTCAGATCAGCCACAGAACTGAAAGTGAATGCAAACAGGTGTTTCATACAGTCATCTGCTTGCATGGTAACAAACAGTCCCAGGGACTCTTTGGGATTACAAGGAGCTGGAAATCACTGAAAATTGGACTCTTGGTAATGGACCTCCTGGGAAGAGGAATCTTCCTGGTGAGTTTCTTTCTCCATAGAACCACTGTGAACTAGAAGTCTGAAGAGAATACTGCAAACATTTTCTGGGAAGGACATAGACAAGAGGGATAAAAGATTTTGAAGGTTTTGTTTTATTCTACTGAATGAAACTCCTTAAGGGTAAGAATAATTGAAAACATTTCTGAGGAATGGAATTTTTATAATGGGATTATGGGAGGCAATGATGGGCCAAAGCACTGGATAAATTCCAAGTCAAGTCAAATGAAAATGGGAATTCATCCAAGAATCCTCAAAGAGCTGCTGATGTCATCGCAAACCGCTCTCAAGGATTTTTGAGCAGTCTTTGGAAGCTGGAGAGGTCCCAGCTGACTGGAAGGTGGAGAATGTTGTCTTGATTTCCAAGAAGGGGAAGAAGGAGAACCCCAGTAACTACAGGCCTGTCAGTTTCCCTTCAGCACCTGGTAAAGTTATGGAGAAGATTATTTTGGGAAGTATGAAAGACAGCGCAGCCACTGGTCACAGCCAGCACGGCTTCATGAGAGAAAAGTCCTACTAGTCTAACCTGATTTCCTTCCAAGACAAGGTAACCCACCCAGTTGACCAAGGGAAGACAGTTAATGTAACATTTTTGGATTTCAGTAAAGCTTTCGATATTGTCTCTCACAGGATCCTTCTGGACAAAATGTCCAGCACACAGCTGGATAAACACATCTTGTGATGGGTGAGCAATTGGCTCACAGATTGAGCACAGGGGGTAATAGTGAATGGAGTAATATCAGACTGCTGACCTGGCACTAGTGGAGTTCTGCAAGGCTCCATCTTGGTCACTGTGCTCTTCAACATCTTCATAAATTACTTGGATGCAGGACTGAAAGGGATACTAAGCAAGTGTGTAGATGACACAAAACTGGGAGGAGCTGTTGACTCCCTCAGAGGCAGGAAGGCCCTGCAGAGAGACCTCAACAAATTAGAGGACTGGGCAATCACCAACCATAGGAAGTTCAACAAGGGAAGGTGCCAGATTCTGCATGTGGAATGGGACAACCCCAGGTGTACGTACAGACTGGGGAATGAGATGCTAGAAGGCAGTGCTACAGAAAGGGATCTGGGGATCCTGGTTGATGACAAGCTGGATACGAGTCAGCAGTGCCCTGGCAGCCAGGAGGGCCAACCATGTCCTGGGGGCATCAGGCAAAGCGTCGCCAGCCGGGCGAGGGAGGGGATTGTCCTGCTCTGCTCTGCACTGTGGTGGCCTCACCTCAAATATTGTGTGCGGTTTTAGTCTCTGCAATATAAAAAAGACATTAAGCTGTTAGAGTGTCCAAAGGAGGGCCTTTGGATGAAGATGGTGAAAGGTCTGGAGGGGAAACTATATGAGGAGCAGCTGAGGTCACTTGGTCTGTTCAGCCTGGAGAAGAGGAGACTGAGGGGAGACTTCATTGCAGTTATAGCTTCCTCATGAGGGGAAGAGAAGGGACAGGCACTGATCTCTCCTCTGTGGTGACCAGTGACAGGACCTAAGGGAATGGCCTGAAGTTGTGTTAGGGGAGGTTTAGGTTGGATATTAGAAAGAGGTTCTTCACCTAGAGGATTTTTGGGAATCCAAGGATTCCCAAACAGGGAACAGGCTCCCCAGGAAAGTGGTTCACAGCACCAAGCCTGAGAGAGTTGAAGAAGAGTTTGGACAATACTTTCAGGCACATGGTGTGACTCTTGGATGTGACTCCTGTGCAGGAGTTGGATTCGATGATCCTTGTGGGTCCCTTCCAACTCAGCATATTCTGTAATTCTGATTCTGTAGTCTCTTGTATCGAGAAACCAGCAATTTTAGTTACCTGCTTAGTGGTTTCCCAGTTAGTCTCAAGGCAGAAGCAAATTCTCAAGATACAGATGGAAGTAGACAAGAATCTTGTGGATGATCAGGATGCAGTGAAGAAAGGCAGGAGAGCATAAAACCCCTTGGGTTTGGAAGAGAAAAGGAAGACTAAACACAAGAGACTCTCACATGTTAGACTGCAGACCCTCACACTCCTCCCTTTGAATGCAAAGCCATGTTTCCACATCATCCTTGACTCAAAATGCTAGCAGTGTGAAGACTTCAGGAATGCCCTTTGGTGGCTATTAAAGCAGTACTACTCTCACCTGTGTCCTTATGAATTTTCACAATGTAACTGATCCTTCTCTTCTTCAGAATCAATTCTAGGGTTGCCATTTATGATTTGCTGTTACCAAATATTGTTAAGCAAAATACTTTGTAAAGAGTGACTTAGAAGTAGCAGAATAAAACAACAGAGCTTATAATATATTTAAGGATGTTATGGTTTATAACAAAGTAATCCAACCCTTTAAAATTGAGGCATGCGAAGATAGAGCATTACAAAGACAGATGGGTAAATTGTTTGATTATAGTGAGTGAAATCTTTAATCCGAATTTTGTCTTTGAAACCAGCTCTCCTGGACACTCAGGAAAGGTGAAAGGACTTTTGCTTTTTCAGTCCAAACATATTTATGATGGCAAATGTACTTCCAAAAGCAAAATACCAGCCCTTTTTACAAATTGCATAAATCACAAAAGGTTACTCTGATCTATTTCCAATTTTGCAAAACAATTCTGCTCTGGCAGGAGATCAGTTATTCTCAAAATACTCAGTCAGAAAGGGACTCTTTGTGAAAGTTGTGAGTGGAAAGGAAGGGTAAGGTCAAAATCGAACATTCCTAAAGTTCTTAACTATTGAGTCACTGTCATGGCTTTTCGGCACCCTGAAATCCTAGAATTCTTGAACTCTTTAAGATCAACTTTTGGGTATGAGGGTTATGTTGGGATTTTGTGATGTAACCCATGGGATATTACTATAGTGGACTACAGGGTTGACTGACATTTTGCATCTTCAAGATGCATTATTGTCATCTGTGTCCTTAAAACTGTTTACTGACCACAAAAAAATACTCAACCTTTTCAGTAATATCATTGAGGTTAAAAAAAGAAGAAAAAGTAAAAAAGAATATAAAAAGGTAAGGAAAATCAGAATACCACATGACCCAGAATGCAAATTAAATGGCTGATACCATCTCACTGGCAAAGAGTGCTCAATGTACTTATTTATGACTCTTAAATGGATCAGACCAGCAAGCTTCCTAATGCCTGTTCAGTGGTGTTAGCAAGTGAAATATAGGTTTTATTAAAAATTCTGGTAGAAAAATCAGGAAGTTAACAGAAATTAATAGTAATAAGATTAGAAGACTGGAGGCTTGGAAGATCTTGCCTGTTTCTTGATATGTATCAAACTAATTCTTCAAGAGCACAGAGGTTTTATCTTTCTTATGCACTGTAAGACACTTTAAAAAAAGATTTCCCTCTGTCTCCCAGCATACTTCTAAATCCTGTCAAACATGGTAACAGATTAAGGCTGATCACTAATAGCAGGAATGTCATGTATTTCAAAGATACATGATGTTACAAACATGGAAAAATTGCAATTTTAATGAAACTAACTTCACTTGGAAAATTTTAAATAAAATTAAACTATTCTGATAAAATTTATGTCCTAGTAAAATAAGGAGGTTGAGTGATTGCTAAGCTACAAGTTCAAGCAAATTAAACTGCTTTAGCCTCAGTGGGTTTTCAGCAAGGGCATTGCCCCATTATTAGTAGCAGTGTCAAGGGTTACTTGACATTAACAAAGTCATACAACAATACAAAGGCAACATCTGCAGCTTATTAGAGTTGTACAGTAGGAGTGTGTTTCACCATTAAATAGGGGATTAAGCCTCAGGGGAGTAATAGATCATCAAAACTACAGTTCATGTCTGCTCTGTCTGATGAAAATTTTATCTTTGGTTCATCATATCTTTTTTCTTCTGTAAGTGGAAATAAATTTATTTAGACTGGTTAGTAAAAACAGTAAGAGAAATGGTGAATTGAATATTTGGATATTTTTGTCTAAAAGACTAAAGAAAGTCATTATATTTTAAAGGTGAATGGAATTTCAATACAGTTGTTAACATCATCTCCAAAAAGAGACCTTATAAAGAGCTTACACCTCTATTCCAAGTCAGTTTTCAACTTCTGAGTAATTTAATGAGCACTGTCTTTTCATCTGAAAGATTCTGCTTCCAAAGAGAGAGATCAACTATAACTGTGACATTAAAATAATCAGAATTCAAAGATTTGAACTTGCCATTTCCTTTATGATGACAATATTGCTTTCAGCATAGGCCAGCTGAAAGTAGTAGTTGAAACATGTTAGGTTAAGTCTTGTTCTGGAGATGGATTAAGATTCAGTGTTGCACCCCTGCAAATGAAGAAAGAAGAAGAATCACTGAAACATATGAAATGACATCCACAGAGGAAAATTCCTCCTTTTCAGTGATGTTGAATGTAAGTCCCAAACACAAAATCCTACATTGTTGTGTCCTGTCCTGTTGCTGACAAGGTTCCCTCAAGTATTTTAAGGAAATTATGCCAAGCAGACAACTTTTTTTTCCTTTTCTTTTGCCCCCCCCCATAATCTAGTCAGATATCGGCAGAAATGAGAGAATGATGTCCTCATTTCCTAATGCCTTTTGATGAATTTCTCAGGGAGATTGTTTCTCCACATGGAGGATATGTCTATATGTAACCATCCTTTTTAAAAAAATTAAAGCACAATATGCATGTTATCTGACACAAAATTCTACCATTAGCCATAGGAGAGGTAGACGGGGAGTGAGAAGCAAATGGAAATTGTCAAAGGGAGGAAGCCACGTCTGCAGAAACACAGGGGAGCACCAGTGGAAGCGCTTATCTCCTTCAGTTTTGGGAGCTGTGTGTTTTACCCTCTATCTCCTCTGCTCACACACTGCAAGTTGTGGCAAACTAAATTGCAAGTGTAACTTTGAATCTGTATTCCTCTTAACAGAACTGCAATAAAACCAAATCAAATTAAATTAAAACTGCTGCTAATTTAGCCTTAGGTGATCAGTCAGCCCCACAACACCTAAAGCATGCATCTCATAGGTCACAGTTGCAGAGACAAGGTGGGGAGCAGGAAGCCCTGGAGACTTGGACAAAGGCGTGCATGGATGGAGGCAGGGATGAGAGGTGCCAGACAGCCATTATTTTCTTTTGGCTCAGCAAAGTAAAGCGAAGACTGTCTGGATGACGAAGGACCCACCACTGTTTTCTTGGGAGTATGCATCTCTGTTCCTCTGATCTTTCCTCTGTCCAGCCAAGTTTTCCATCTGGTCACATACACATATACAGGATGGTATCCAGTATGTCTGTGAAATGCAATGTTGAACAGTACTGCTTTATTGATCTGGGAGATCAACCATTTTTAATAACCTGCTGTTTTGTTTCTTCCTCAGTTCTCCACAGGCATTCGATTTTCTGTTCAGCATTTTGAAAATGCAGAGTCCAGCATCAGTTTTGAGCTGCAAATAAAAAGGTTAGATATTTTATCAAGAACATGGTTATTTAAATTATTAATTTCTGTTGATACATAAACATTAATATATAAGAAGGTCACTCTAACTCTTGAGTGTCAGTAAAAATTTCATGGGCTTTCCTGTGGTAGCTTACTTCAGGAGGATTTGTGAAGTTGGAACCTTGCTAGCTTTTAGCCAAATCATTTCTTTAAAATTCAGATTAATTGACTTTGGTCAGTAATCCAAGGATCTTCTGCAGTTTTGCCAAAATTTTACCTTGTTTTCCACTTCCAAATTAATGAACGGTGATAACTTTGTAACAAAGTTGTATATGTACAAACATATCAGCTATGAAATTTAGAAAAAAGACATGCCTCTTCTTCACAGCAATTTAGAAAATAAAAGGAGAGCAGTTAAAATCTGCTCAACGGATTTGCAGGCATGAAGAGAAAGAACTGCTTCAGTTTGATGAACCTCTGTCATTTTTCCATTACTTTCCTCCCTCAGCTCCCTTGTGGGCCTCACATACTGCTGGAGAATCTTCTGTTTTATGCTGACCAGTACTTCTTCCACAGGGACAAAAAAGCACAGGGCATGCTGGGTTAGGATAAAAGCAAGAACAAACCTGGGACTTTTTCTGTAGGTGGCAGGGCTTCTGCTTCATCTGTTCTCATCAAATACATGCTGGAGTTCCTACCCTCTCTGCCCCACACACACAGACTTAAATGCTAATGTCTGGCCTTTAATGAGGGCCTTGATCATGTTCATTATGGTAAATAACTGAGACATTTAAAATATTTAAGTCATGTTTCCCTAATGTAACCCTTGAAGGAAAGGGCATGCAGAAATTTGGAAGGGCACAGCAATGCCACAGAAGTCAATGAGGTGCTCAGTCAGGCCTCAGACCTCTCCCAGAGATCTAGCTGGTGAGCTGGAAATCATGCAAACCTGGACATGGGCTACTCCAGAGAGAGATACAGCAAATAACTTGTAGGACCCCTGTCTGTGTCACTGGTCACTTCTTAGTGCAAGCAATACAGTTTTAGATGGGTATGGCTCATGCCTCTAAACCTTTTTCATGCTACGAAATTGGGGAGGCTCAGAGCTTTTTGGATAGCTAAATCTGTCTAGGTGATAAGAGTTGAGGGTAAGTCACTGTTATAGAAAAAGTGACATGAATTTACTGAGGAATAAGTCTGAACTTCAGGAGAAAACAGGATCTCATGCTTCTTCCATGAGCGTGGGTCACTAAAATGAAAAGGGAGGAAATCTGTTGGGCTACCAAAATCAAAGATTTTCAGAAACTGGTATGATAGTGCTGAAGAGCACCCAGCTACTTTAAAACCAAAAGAAAGAGTAAAACATCTTGCATGGGGATTGTACCCTACACTTAAAACTCACTGCTTGGTACATTCTTTCTCAAGCAGCACTACAGTTTGAGCATTTCTGTGTCCTTAGTGAACAGGTAAAAGAATCCTGAAAGGAGAAGAGAACAGAAATTCGTGAGGCAGAAAGAGGAAATTATCTAAAGGGAAGGAAAAGGAAGAACACATTTGAATTTGTGTCCTAGTCTAATTTATTCAAAAGAGAGACCTCTCCTTTACTTCAAAACATCAAGTGGAAAATAAATATTTTGGTTTGCAAGACTGAAGTTCATTACTTATAGTAAACAAGCAAGAGTCTGAGTAGTGTCTTGAAATCTGATTCCTTTTCTGATGTGGACTTTACTAGACAATTATATACTCCTTAGAAAGGGATATGTCCTGGCACTTTTATTTAAACTATTTTCTTCTCTAAAAAAATACCATAAATCATGACCAAGATTTAAATACCATATATATATATATATATATATATGCTCAAAATTTGTATTTTAGCTCCATGGAAAGTGAGGCCATTATACAAATCAGAGACCAGCTTATTCTAACAAAGTAGTGGTTTAGTAATTTTTATACCTTTAGCAATTTCTTTACTTTTGTACTTGAAACAATGGCTATAGAGGATCACAATAAAAGTTCAAATAATGTTTGAGGTGAATCTGCATTAGTTTACAAACAAATTAGAGCTGCTCTTAATTTTAGAAATCTGTAAGCAGAAAGCCTGGATCAAAGCAGTATTGCACTTTAATTCTCAAGAGTCAGTCACTGGGAATGCTGGCCTCCTCTGAATGTTTCCATTTGACTGATGCTACCCAGATGTGATAACAGCAAATTGTGACAGCAGTAGAAAATTAGTCTTCATGAAGCAAGGAAGTACACACTTGCTTGAAAAAAACCATCCAAACTTAGTATTAAATAAATTCTGTCTACTTATTTTCTCTGTCTTTATGGATTTGAACCTGAAAACCATCCTTTACGTAAGTGCGCTATAGTCATAGGAATGGTCTTTTGAAGTAAGAGTAACTACCTTTATTACTAAGGATTTGCAATAAGGACAGACAATAAAGTGAGTGAGAGCACTAGACTTTAAACATAGGGATCTGTTTTCACTGGTTAGTGGGATTAAGAGTGTAAACACTCTCTGAATAGGGGAGGGGAGGGAAGAAAATAAGAAAAGTAAAGAAACAGTCAATCTGTGTTCTTTTTCCTCAAAGACTCTGTCATGCAGAAGTCACAAGTTTGGAGAGCCATAAAACCAATTTTTTTTATTAAAAGCCTGTCTTGTTTGTTAACACTGTCTTTTTCCAGTGCATGAAACAAACTTGGATTTTATTAAGATACTTCTATCCAGACAGATAGCCAACTTGAACAAGGGAATTTACATGATATTCTGAGCTGCATAAGTTTGTATCATCATATTCATCATAGGATTCTGTAAAGGAAGCTTGAGTTGATTATATTATTAAGCATGTGATGAGCTCAAGTAATATCAAACTTAAATACCAGTGTCCTGCGAGACTAAAGAGTGGCAATGGGAAGCCCATGCTGTAACATGTCCAATGGCATTGCATCCTAATTGGGACCTTGTGATATTCAGTGCTGTATCTGTAACAATCTAGACTTCTGATAAATAACCTTTGTTAACACTTGTACATATCTTTTCCAGCTCTAACAAGATAAATCCTACCAGCAATTTAGTTAACCTCCATATCAATGTCAGTGCTGTGGCTCAAGTACAGATCAGAGGGTAAGTATTCAACTATTTCAACTCATTATGATAACTACTTTCTTATTGAATCTTTCTGCATAATCCCATGTGGTGAATCATTTGCCATGTTATAATTGCAAATACCTTATCCACCTCGTACACCTGAGTCTCACCCCTGCAAGCCTTGCAGGATGGAGCTACTAAGGACTTCCGTAGTTTCTGTGCAAATACAGCAACCTGTACAATCTCACATTGTAGTAACACTACTCAGAGCCAACATTTTAAATGGGCATTCAAATTGTGTATGGATGTTACTAGTACAAAATGCCTCTTCATATGTTTAGTTCTGCTTGTGCAACCACTTGGACATTTAATGCTGAATACTAAAGCAGAATCTACTGTTTTTGGGACTGGAAATGTGAAACACATTATGGCAAGGCATATACCAATAGGGATCAGAGTGAGACCTTTGGAGAAAGGATGAGTAAGGAATGAGTTATGACAACAAGTCAACCAGCTACTACTGTAGGATTCTTTCATTTCTGCCCGAAGCAAGTGCGTATCCACTGACACAAAGGATACCAAAACTAAACAGGCACAAGATATGAAAAAGATTATTATTTCTATCTCTATTTTCAGATACAGCTTGGTTTTGGAAACTATAAAATGCAATTAGTTGATAATTGCCAGTTGAACATGATCCAGCACTGTGCCCAGGTGACCAAGAAGGTCAATGGCATCCTGGCCTGTATCAGACATAGCATGGCCAGCAAGACTAGGGCATTAATTTTCCTCCTGTACTCGGCACTGGTCAGGCCACACCTCAAATACTGGGATCATTTTTTGGGCCTCTCACTACCAGAAGGACATTGAGATACAGAGGCGTGTCCAGAGAAGGGCAGCAAAGTATGTGAAGGGTCTGGAGCACAAGTCTTGTGAGTGGATGAGGGAGCTGAAGTTGTTTAGTCTGCAGAAAAGGAGGCTCAGGAGACAACTATCTGACAGGAGGTTGTGGCCAGGTGGGGATCAGTCTCCTCTCCCAAGTAACAAGAGATCAGATGAGATGAAACAGCCTCAGGTTGCACCAGGGGAGGTTTAGGTTGGATATTAAGAAAATTTTGTTCACAGAAAGGATTGTCAAGCATTGGAAGAGGCTGCCAAGGGAAGTGGTTCAATCATCGTTCCTAGAGGTGTTAAAAAGCTGTGTAGATGTTGCACTGAGGGACCTGATTTAGTGGTGGACATGATAGTACTAATTTTATGGTTGGACCTGATGATCTTCAAGATTTTTTTTCAACCTAAAAAAATTATATAATTCTATAAGAATATCAGACTACCCTGTAAAATCTTGGAACTAGACTTCTATCCTTGGTATCCCAGAGGAATTTGGCGGGATACTCTTTTAAAGCACATAATTGCCCCAAATGCTTTTTTGGCTGAGATATTAGATCTCCTACATCTCCTCTTCCAAAGTACAGATCAAGACCTTAACCATTATCAGCTCTGCAAGGGGAAAACAGGAACTTCATGGCCCAGCTTCATTTCCATAGTCAGGCCATGAGGCTTGGCTGATGCTAGAGGGCTAGATGTCTCTTATACAATGCACCTCAAGGGGCTACCTTAGGTGCAAACAAATAAAAATGTATGTATTTATAAAAACTATTTATTGTTACCTCTTTTAAGACAATATAACTATGTAGTGCCAGCAATAAGTCAAATAATTGTGCAGATCACAGAGACCATGTTTTCTGCTCTAATATTCAAGCTAAATCAGTGAGATTTTAAAAGTATTTTTCATCATGTTTTGTAAGTTTATTCCAGGTAAAGAAAACTAATCCTAAAACTAGAGTTAGGTGGAAAAAAGGACTGGCACTCAAAGACTGTGTGGATATATGTTAATGATTGAACTTTGAAAAGGAGCAGTTGAAAGACAACATGTTTAATAAGAACAGAAGTGAGAATATTATTTCATTTTCTGTATTTACTGGTGACCTAAGGAAATGAGCTGGATAGGAAGAGAGGTGAAAAATACAAAATGAGGGGAACACAGAAAGAGAAGTAGAGGCTGAGGAAATAAAAATCAAAGGTGTTATTTAATGGGCTACAGATGTGTGAGAAAATGTTGGGAGCCAGCAGCTCAGATGTTGCCATGGGTGAACACCCAGGTTACAGGCTGGCTGGAGTCTCAGTGTATCAGCGGAACAGTTGTGGTTACACACACAGGACTTCTCAGTAAGGGTTGCTTCCAGTGCTGTGGATTCTGTTTTTTTAGTGAGGTTTCTTGTCACTTTCATAGAAAAATTTTTCAAACCATTTTTTCTTCGCAAACTTTCTGGACACTTTTTGCCTCCAACATGTTCTCTCTGTACCATAGTGTGTTCCTTTTAATGAAAAGTTCTGTAACAGGTAAATAGACCGAAAATGACCAAAACATCCTCGGTTTTTAAGGGCTTGGCAACAAGCAGAAAAAGAGTCTTGAATTGCTGCCTGCAATGCTAAGAAAAAGGTCATTAAAGACAGAGGAATTACTTAATTGAATGACTTCCAGTTTCTTTCCTCTTAAGTCTTTTCATTTTCTTAGCTATAGCATGCATGTACAAAGTGCTTTGTTCACAGATTTTGCTAATTACTCAGAGATGCTAAAACATGCAGTTCCAAGGGGAATTGCTCACTATTTCCTAGATAAAAATAAAACAGACTATGTCCACTTTTGGACAGGAAAATATCTTGCATTGGTTTCTCTACTGCTCTGCACAAAGTTGCATGAAGTGGAACTGGATATGTTGTACATTTTACTGAGGAAAAGTAAAGAGTTAGGAAATTTTGAATATGCATACATGCATGTGTACCTGTACAGTGGAACCATGAAAATACTTCCTCTCTGAAAAAGGAAGAAATCTTCTCCAATATCCTCTTCTAAAGAAAATTAAGATAACTCCGTAGATAGTTCAATGAGCAGTTGCTTTGATAACTGAGATTTGATTATTTTGCTTATCTTTTTTTTCTATAAAAATGTAAGAGTTTTAGTATTGTAATTGTTATCTCCCACTGCTGAAAAAGCACCAGAGGAATGAGGAATTCAGGAAGGAAGTCATTTGGATTAGGAGGATTTGCAGCTGGCAGAATTCTTATTGTATATCCCACATAAGCCTTTTCTGTAGACCATACTTTGTTTATCTTATTTTTCAATGCTCTTGTTTGACTGATAATTGTCACACAAAAGTCTAGGAAAAATCCTTGCCTAACAAATCATTCAAATGTTAAAAATATTCTCAGTTAAATGCAAAATAAAATAGTCAAAAGAAAGGATTTCTTTTTCATTTGACCTGGTGTTTCTACTTTTATGTCAATAGCAGAAGTTCTCAAAATAACTTTGAAATCTGCTAAAATAAACGTCCTTTTATATTTTAGAACAATTTTAATTGAATGTCTACATTTACACTCTGAATTTAATAATTCTGTGGATAAGAAAAACACTTCCCAGGGACTGCAATAGAAACCAGTAGTTTTTGAAACCATGCCTGCTTCTTTTTGTCTGTGTACAGTTTCTGATTTGCAAATTTTTGCTGTAGCTTGGGGGTCTATGTGTCTTGGCTGTTGTATCAACACAGGAAAGTTCCTATTCTCCAACAACGATCAATAATTAAAATTCATATTGGAAACAGGACCATTTGTGAAATAAAGCAAGTTAGGCTCAGTACCTATTCTGAAGTGTCTTTTTTAATAAATATGTTTGATTTCCTTTATTATTTGGGTTAGCTTGTGAATTTGTCCTCTGGCATACTTGTTAGTACAAACTGCTGGCCTTTTGAAGTCTGAGGAACTGTTTAGGATACCCTAAATTTCACAAAGAGTTGTACTTTAACTGGATGATATTAAATTGTTCTCTGGGTTTCCTTGCTGCTTTGAGAAACTGTATGCTGTAGGAAACTTTCTTTCAGACATTTCATTCTTTGTATGTGATGTAAGAACTGTAAGCAAGAACAGTTTGTTTCTTCCTAAAGTATTTTGTCAGCATTTGCAACAGAACCATCCAATAATCTCTTCTTCAAGGGGCAATCTGCAGCAGTGCCCCTTGATTAACTTCAGTGCCTAGATGTCCATCATTTTATTCAAATGTTATATTCTAAAAAAAGTCCTTAGTGATTTTTTTTAACAGTCTTATGTCAGCAAACTTCCTGCTTGGGCAGAACAAGCATTGAAATTGTATGGCTTTTAAGCTAAAGCCTGGAGAAGAGGAGGCTCAGGGGAGATCTCATCACTCTCTACAACTACCTGAAAGGAGGTTGTAGCCAGGTGGGAGTTGGTCTCTTTTCCCAGACAACTATCAGTAAGACAAGAGGGCATGGTCTTAAACTGTGCCAGGGGAGGTTTAGGTTAGCAGTTAGGAAGAAATTCTTTACAGAGAGGGTAATCAGGCATTGGAATGGGGTGCCCAGGGAGGTGGTGGATTCTCCGTCCCTGGAGGTTTTTAAGATGAGACTGGATGTGGCACTTAGTGCCATGGTCTAGTAACCGTGGTGGTAGTGGATCAAGGACTGGACTTGATGATCTTGGAGGTCTTTTCTAACCCTGCTGGTTCTATGATTCTATGGTTCTATTATTCTATGACTCTGTAAACCAGCAAAACTGAGTGAGAGTTCACCCTTGCAAAGAAAGGGTAATACCATTTTAGCACCAAGATCTACTTGCAGTACTAGCAGATGACAGATATCTGAGCCAGAACTCACCTACCATGCTGAAAGAAATTCTTGGATTCTGATACCGCAACTTCTGAACACCTGAGTGAGGTTAAGTTGGCATCTGAATGGGATCTGTACAAGGAACTTCCAATTTTTATTGGAAGTAAAATGTTTGTGATTCAAATAGAAATGTTAACAGATAACTACTTTCTTGCAATCGGATAGAGAAGGAAAGATAAAATAGCAGACCGAAAGAAAGATATCAAATATTAAGTCACTGTTTTCTTCATTTATGCTTTATTCACATGTTGCCAGTTGCAACAGGATTTCAGGGAATGCCTTAGCTGTCGCTTCATTTGCAAAGCAGTTGGAAAGCCTGGAGCACTATTTCAGGCTCTAGTTCTGAGTTCAGTTTCTCAATACACCAATTTCCAATATGACTTCATGGAAGTCACAGTATCTCAGTTTCCCACCTGTAAAATGAGATAGACTACTTTACAAGGTTTTTTAAAGGAATAAGAACAGAGGTTATAGAAATTTATAATCAGAAAAGTTAAATACCTAAAAATGTTACGCAGGGAAGAAAGATGCATAGCTTTAAACATCTACAGGCTTTAAATGGGAATGAGAAAATACATTTATTTATGCATCATTACTCCAGTTTTTTGGATAATGTATTCAGATATCTGAATATCAGTGAGAATGATGTAAATACCCAAGGGACTGGTGTCCTCTCTCCCAACAGAGTTACTCTCTTGTCTGGAAAGGACCATCCATCAGAGGAAGTATGAAAATAAATGCACACCCCCAGTCATCTGTAAGGACTGGATAGTACTCTATGAAAGCAATGTAGTGTTCACCTCACCTAACTCTAATTAATGTGCCCAAATAACAAGCCCTTGAGAGCTCAGTTTTGGTCTTAGTTTTTTTCTAAAAGTGACACAGTCAGTCACTGGTAACAATTACTCTTTTAACCTGTTTTGTATATTACAGAGTGTCTCACCCCCCAACAATTATTTTGCCACTTCACAACTGGGAACCCAAAGATGAACCTACAAAAGAAGAAGAAGTTGGTCCTTTAGTAGAACACATTTATGAGGTAAAAATTATATATGTTGCCACAGGACATCACTGCCCCCATTGAAATCCTAATGAATTTGGTTTAATTTCTTTATCTACAGCAAGATAAAGCCACAAATGTAAATATTCTGACTTTAGCACATGACCTAAATTTAATCTGGGAATTCACAACCCCATTATCTGTTCATGTGAGTGGAGCAGATGTTGGTTTATGTTAGGAGTCTGTCTTTGATATTTAAGGGATTTATAAACATTTTGGGTGTTTGACAAGAATTAAAAACAGTGCTTAAAAGTTCATTCTAATCGATGTCAAATACCTTCTCATTAGAAACTGTGAGTGCTGTGCACAGGAAAAAATTTTTCCTTTGACATTTAGCTAACTGAGAAAAAATTGTAGGCATACATGTAACTTGTTACCTCATTGCTCAGAAAATGGTCTGTTGAAAATAACCCTTAATATTTCAAGAACACATGTTTCTACCTTTTATTGTTGTTGATCTTTTCCTTTGGATGATTTGTCAATTAAAAGAGAAGAGTTCAGCATAGAAAAAGGGCATTGAGTAAACTACATGGAATACAGGCCATCCTTAGAATCTGATAAATGACCTTTATTCGAGAGGGTAAAACAGAGTGCTTCACATGTGGTTATAATTCACAAACCAGCCCTCAAGAAAATATAAGCAACTGAGCTTAATCAGCAATGTAAGATTACAATTTGCATGACATACTAAACTGTAATGAATCAGACTGTAAAATACAAGTTATCATTTGTGAATTCCTCATCTTAACACATTTCTCTAAACTGAGAAATCCCTAACAAATCTTCCTGTCTCAAGCATTTGGATTGTTTATGAAACTATATATGTGGCTTCAAATTTATTAAAATAGTTACAGTGATTAGTTACACTTATTTAGGAAACCACTTTCATGGTTTATATCAGCAAAGCATAAAAAAGGCCAAACACCCTCCTAGAAGATGTAAGATTGAAAATGGGTTTTATTTAGTTCTAAATAAAGTTCATCAGTCACAAAAATTCTACACATTTAAAAAAAGGAGGTTATCACATCTCTAGAAACTTTGCATAAATCTCCATGGTGTTCAGCTTCTTTAGATTTTCGTGCCCAGTGATAACACATGTCCAGACTTTCTGTGATCATCAGATATTTTCAAATTGTAAAGTGATATAAGGAAACTATTTTAATAGCCCAGATTTTTAAAATTTTATTATTTCTAACTTTGCTCTTTTTCCAAGAAAAAATAGTGTCCTGGCATGTCACCTTAGGAAAACTTGTTCCTTTTCTTCTTTTGAGGAAATTTGAATTGACAAGTATTGAAAATGGAGTTCTTAACCAGAGAAGTGGAAGTTCTACTGTACCTTCTATTCCTGTGCCCTGAAACATGATTCTTTTGTATTCTGAAGTTTTGGCTACTATTTTCAAGTATGATCTGTTATGGTTAATTGTTCATAGTTCTTTAGTGGTTTTTTGCTAGTGTGTTTTGTGTTGGGTTTTTTTTTTTAGGTAATTTCAACTCTTCATATGTAGGATAAAATGAGAAAAGGTTTGGATTTCTTGAATACAGACTGACAGAAAATGCTGTTCTCCCAGATTTGCCACTGGCTTTATGACTAATGTGCAGAGGTCCTCATCCCCTACCTGCCAGAGATTCTCCATCAATAAAGCGATGTTAATAATCTATACATTCTTTCCAGAATATTCCATGGCTGTGGACACTAAGAATTTGAAAATACCTAAGTGGTTTTTGCTGTGATTGTTGTTTTATTTACTGCCTTGGAATGTGCTGATGATATTTCTTTGATAGCTGCACAATATAGGACCAAGTACCATCAACAATACAGTTCTCCATGTCGGTTGGCCTGTGTCCAGTCAAGAAGAATTTCTTCTTTATATTCTTCACGTTCAGACACATGGACCATTGCACTGTCAAACAAGCTCTCCCATTAATACAATGCAAATAAAGGTAAGTATTTCATTTCTATCTCTGCCTGTAACATGCTTGATTTTTTTTTATTTTTTGCCTACACTTCACGGTGGGATGGAGCTTTTGGGGAATTTTTAACAGAGACCCTAAGATCATTTTCCTGGGTAAGAAGCAAGATATAGATGAATCTATAATGTTTCTAGTGTGACAGTTGTGTTGTATGGTATATGTTTGGTCTCCTTTTTTCCCTTTTTATAAAAGGGGGTTATGTTTCCCCTTTTCCAGTCAGTGAGAACATCACCAGACTGCCACAACTTCTTAAATATGTATAATCGCTTAGCTAATGAATTCACCAATTCCCTCAGGATCTGTGGATGTGTCTCATCAGGTCTCATGGACTTCTGCACTTTCAGACTTCTTAGATGTTCTCGAACCTGACCTTCTCCTACAGCAGGCAGTTCTTATTCTCCCAGTCCCTGCCTTTCCCTTCTGTGACTTGGGCAGCATGGCTGGAGCACTTGCCGATGAAAACTGGGACTGAAAGGCATTGATCGCCTAAGCCTCCTCCCCATCCTGGGTAACCAGGTCTCATATTTCTTTCTGAAGAGGGCTTAAATTTTTCCCTATCTTCCTTTGCTCATCGATGTACACATAGAAGGTTTTCTTATTGCCCTGGATGTTCCTTGCCAGATTTAATTCTGTCAGGGCTTTAGTTTTCTAACCTGATCCCTGGCTGCTTGGACAATTTCCTGTTTTATGATCTATGTTTGTGATGGCAGATCCCCCTGACTTTGGCTCAAAGTCAGAAGATTAAGCAAAACACAGCTCTACATGTTATCCCATCAAAAACAAGGTATCCAATTTATTAAGCATAACTGATGCCAGACATTTCTGAAGTAAATAACATTTTTCAAGTTTAACCAGTAGCCTGTTAAACATCTTACAGGGAGAGCTGCATTCCAAGTGCTAAAAGTGCTTTACGTCTTTTGCATATGGGGAGGGGTTTGAGTTCGATATAACGGATGAAAGTGGAGACATCATTCTAGTGATGGGGATTGCTCATAACCACAGCAGCTACAAGTCAAATCTTTAGCTTAAGGACAGAGAACAACAATACATACTTAAAAGAATAAAGAAAAACTTATGTATACCAAATACATTATGGCTAGCTTTTTGTGTTTCACCTAGGAAACCAGAGAGGGATTAGGATTCCACCATTTTATTTAGCTCTCTAGAGGAGATATGAGTGATAGGAAACAGAGGACAGGAAATGTTTGCCTTTTATACCCAAAGCACAAGAAGTTTGGAAACAGAATTTTTTTTAATTTATCTTTTCTACCTCATTTCCACATGTTTTTCAAAGTGGCAAGAAAGAAGAAGCTGAGGTGCTGCATTTATGTTTGCAAGCATAGCGTCTCAATCTCACTGCTCAGATCAGGTTGCAAGTACAAGAAAAGGAGTAAAGAAATTCAGCATCCTCCCTCCCTAGCCACTGTGTTCTGTTTCAGTTTTGAATTAAGAAGCTGGGTAGAATACTGCCACAGTTCTTAAGGACATTTTCAGGCAATGTTTTTTGGTGGGGTTTTTTGGTTTTGTTTTGTTTGTTTGTTTGTTTGTTTTTTAGTTTGCTCTTGCTTCTCCTACTTGATAATGATTGCATATGTTACATAAACAACACTAAATTCTTGTGACGCTTGTGAGAAATTTTCCTGTAATAATGGTCCATCTGTTTTAGCAGAATATGGCTTTAGATTCACAATCATTATTTCAAGAATTTAAATATCCTTTTGTTACTTCAGTTTTTCAAAGCACCGAACAGCATGAATACACCAATCAGGTTTTAAATATGTAATGCTTCATATGGGAAGGGGATGCAGAGACAGCTTCCTTCAGGTTTTGTATAAACAGCAAGATGCTTGGCTCAGATTTCCAAATAAGGCTGAGGATGTTATGTGCCTGCTTTCTCTTAGATTTCTGAAGCTAGCTCACTTAGGGCACTCGGGCATTTCCCCTTTGAAATTACTTAGATTGTTCAGTTTCAGTCAAAGAAGTGTATTCCTCCCCATTGCTGAATTTCTCGTCTTGTAAAAAAAGTTTCCTGTGTGCTTTTTTGTTTCATCCACAAAAATGAATCAAACCTATGCACACATGGGAAGACTCTTGTCTGGGGACTTTTCCCTTTCTGTAGCTTAGCTTTCTCTGAAGGCAGCAAGGGATTTGAAAGGATAATAAAATTATGAATCCTGAAAAAGGTGTAAAAAGGAGCAAAAGTACTTATCAAAGATATGGAATGAATCCCGTTGCAGAAGAACTCAGTACAGTAGGATGCATCAATCTAGAAAGGAGGTGACTATGCACAAATATGATCCACAAAATGAGTAGTGGTGGGAAGAGCATGGCTGTGGATTTACTGTCCTCTGCCCATTCCTGCACAGGAACTAGAATACTTAATGAAGCCTGGAGAGCCAGATTCAAAACAAGCAAAAGGAAGTGGTAGTTCATGATGACAGATCTTAAGTGTCTGGAACTTGTGGACAAAGGGAATTAGTCATGGTTAAAAGTTTACGTGATTTTAAGAGGAAACTGAACAAATTCACAGAAGAGAAGTCCAGTGAAGATTAGTAAATTAATAAAAACTTCATACTAATAAGTAAGTCCCCAAGCAGAAAACATTTGGGAGCTGAAAGTTACTAGGAGAGTATTGTGTATGTATGCCCTGTTCTTACTTTTCCTAAAGGCAGCTGAGGTGAGAAGAGGGCTCGGCTAGATGGCCTGAGCCAGTATTCCTGATGAGTTGGTTTTTTAGTCCCAGACTGATGGCGAAAAGCAATTTTATGAAACCTATACCTATTAATACCACAAGTATAATGGAGGCTTCCAGCTTCCATGGGTTTCCAGCTATGGTAGACTATACAAGGTGACACACATGGCACATTCTCAATAGCTGAGCACTGAAGTACCATGAGTGAGGCACCTGTCAGGGAAGCAGTGAAATAGCAGTTAAAATCCACCACATGGGCAAGGTACATCCACCAGCATGACTGGCAGGAGCTAACCTCTCCCAGAGCCACTGCCTCCTTATGCCGCAAAATTGTTATTATAGTGTGTAAGTCTTGGTCTCGGAACAAAATAATACCATCCAATGCATTGCTCTTCAATGGTCACTGACACCTCTTGTACCGTAGCTTCTACTTAAAGTCCTCTTCCAGAACATTTCTGATGGAGTTACACATTGCAGCAGAGGGTATTGCCTGGCTAGAAAAAGAGAAAAACTAAACAGTGCTTTGAAATGAAAAGTGAAAAACGGGGGAGGTCTGTAAACCTGCTCAAAGTCATAAGGCTCAGGATAAGAAAGCAGTACAGTTTTCCATGATGGGGAAACTGAGACAGTCTGTTGTAGTTAAAGGGAGGGAGTGATAGTCCATATAAGATATAGTGTGCTATATAAAATAGCCAAAGAGTTGTACAATTCCATGCTATTGGCTCAAGAAGGATAAAATAATATCTTTAACCTGAACATCTAGGCCACTGTAGAAATTCTGATTTTAAATTGTTTCAGGAGACAGGTATGTTTTCTCTTAACCACAGAGAGCTGTTTTCAAACCTTTGCCGTAATAATTCATTACTGAAGATGATAACACACTAGGATATATGAAAAAAAAGTAAATATGAAAATCATCTTGTGTTCAAATGGATCTACATATACATCAGTTCTGATCATATGTTGTGGGCTTCTACACAGGCATATCATTATATTGTGTTTTTTAAATTTTTCATTGTTGAGGAAGCCTATATATGCTGGTGAAAGAATCCTGGAAGGAGAATTCCCACATTACCACACTGAAAAGCAGAGATATACTAGCTACTTAAGTGTTCCCTTATTGCAAATAGACAATGTTAACCTCATTAAACAACAGAAAAAAGAGGATTCTTACTTTTGCTTAATGGGTTTTCATCTGTTAATGAATTATAGTATCTTTCACTTTTTAGAATGCCTTTGACTGAAGATCTCAGACAATGTCAGAAAAGATCCATTTTTAGCATTATAATTTTAATGAGATGAAAGGTACAAATTTTCCAAATCTAATACTACACGGCATTAATGTGTGGAAGGTTTTGTGTGTTTACAGCTCTTCTCTTCCCTTTAGTGCTACAACATTTATTACAATTACAAACATTTTCTTTAGGAATTTGTTTAAGATATTTTGTGTTCCAAGGTTAAAGGAACTGATAAGAAGGATGTGATGTAACTCTTGATAATCTGAGATCCTTAAGAAATAGTCTTGGCTATGTTTAGGTGAGTTCCTATTGAAATCTTACTGCAAACTTCCACATCTATCTTATTGTGATTTTACATGATTAGATTGTCATGAATTGAAATTTATCTTTCCCTCTGTTTCCCAGGAGTTGTTTGAGGCTTCATGAAAGAAGCCATAAATGCTCTGTGTAGAAATTAAAGACAAATTGCCAACAAAAAAAAAAGTAGGTTTTAATTGGAGAATAAAAATCTGTAAATATAAAGCTGAAGAAAAGAGATCTGTAACAAATAATGATCAAAAATTATGTTGTTTGAAGTAAGATTTCCTTTTTTTTTTCTAGCTTCTAAAATTGGTAAAATCATTATATTTCAATAGGCAGATTGTTATCTGAACTGATGATCAGATTTCTGGGTGATAACTTGGAATTTATCCTGTCATATATATCAGAATCTGGCCCCAAGAGTCTAATAAAATTAAGTAAAACAATGAAATTGACATCAGTAAAAAGTGGAAAAAAGTTATCTACTGTAATTCCTCTAAATGAGCAATATCTTGCTGTGCTATTACTCATTGTGCTCCTAGTTGAAGATAGTATATTCTCATGGTTGTGCTGTTAAATTGAATAAACAGTGTTAATCCAAAATTCAAGACCTCTGAGAGGGAACAAATCTGTTATATATTCCATAAGCATGTCATTATTATTCACATTTTTTCTCTTTGCAGTTTGCTATTCCACAAGACACTCCTGAACTTGCTGCTTTTTTGTATAATTCCACAATTTCTCATTACATCAGAAGAAGGGATGTTGCAGTGGCAGAACCTCACAGGAAAAACTCTGCAAAAGTATTGGTGAGCTGTCTAGAAACTATAAACTGAGACTGTGCATGCAGTGTATCAAGGTGGCTGTTGATTTGACGGCAATTTATTTACAAACTTTTAAATATTTTTCTAAGCAATTTTAACCTCTCAATTTTAAATGCTGTTTATTACATATCACCATTCCCCAGGTTAGAGAATTTGTTTGACAGATTTTTATGTTAGAGATCAAGCATGCCAAATTCTTGGCTGTCTTACTCCAGGCTGTTTGCAGACAAACCTCTGTGGTCATGCACACTTATCACAGGGAATTTAATCACTGATTTAGAGAATGAGGCTTTCATCCACAAAATAAATTTCAGGTTCTTACTTCTGAAAAGTAGGTCTCCTCTTCTTAACTTGACTCCTAGCATTCTGGCTCTTTCCTAAGGAGTAGCTCACGCTTTAACATTTTCATGTAAAATAACAGTTCTGACAGATAAATAGTTTGCAGTATATTTGTTCCCCCCAGTAACTACTTACATACACATGGGAAGGTGAGACTCTCTCCCTTTACAGTACCACAAGCAAGGCAAATGGGACAGGTCACTGCATTTTTAACAATCCAGACAATGCTGGAGCAAGAGGAATACTCTCTCTCCCAGGTAAATAGTTTTAATTAGTCAGTCTGGTACCTGAGTATTTAGACTTGGCTGTATTTTGAGAAGTTTTTTTTCCCATTCCTGTATTCAAAGTCCCATCCTTAGCATACTTCAGCATTGTAGGTATCAGCTCCCCTTGCCTAGAGGCAGCATTCAAACTTGGTGACCTTAAGGTCAGTCGAAGGATTCATGCAGTCCGTGCTTTCCATCTATTTTTATGAACCTCAGGCAGAGTTTCTTTCATGTTTTCCAGTCTCTTATTAAGCTCTTTACTGCAAGCTCATGTTTGAATTCCTTGACATGACTAGAATTTTGGTAGGAAGAAAAGAACCTCACAGACCTAAGTCTTCTGGAGTAATAGAATAATTAGAGTGCTTCTGAAAGTTAATTTGGCAATTTTTGTAACAGGAAGAAGATAGAATCTGAAAGTAATAAATACCATAATGTTGTTAAGAACAAAATCACAGATGAACTCATTTTAAACAATAATAACTCTGTCATTCTTTCATCAACCCAATACCCTGGAAAGAATCTGATTCCACTGGGGCTGAAGGAAAAATGCCTGGGCTTTCGAAGACTTGCCAGTCAATATCACAGAACACATAATCTATTCTCCAGTAATACCTTAATTATCAGTTATCTTTCTTAGTGATTAGGCCCATAGGCTGCGAACATAAAAATTATTGAAGCAACTGGAAGTGGTTAACAAAGCTCTGAAGTATGCACTGTGCCTGCAACTTAAAATATGAAGCAGAGAATTTTCAGCTGCTTGATGTAGACAGATCAAATATATTTAGCTGAGTACTTAATAATGTGAAATTGGCACTTTGATGAGCAGTCTTCTACTACAATATGCTTTTGATCAGCACAAATTAGGATAGGATTGGGTATAGTGCTTACCACTGGATATATAACAGGACTTTTTCAAGATGGGCATAGAACAGCAATGTCATTAGTTTAGTTAGAAGGTGTTCCAATTCTGTGTGCCTTCAGCATTACATGCTACGGATGCAAAAAAAAATTTTTTTTATTTGACACCTTAGAAGTATACATGAAAAATGAATGCTGCTCTTGGAAAAGACTGATTGGCCAAAGATAATTATTTGTTAAAATTTATATTTTTCTTTAGAAGTTCTGTTATTTTCATCAAAGCATTTTCACAGAGAGACAAAATGTTCTGAGAACCTCTTATTCTATTCATACTGTTTATTAAACATTTGATTTCTCTTCCATTAGTTCTAATGTTACATTGTTCTGAAAATCACTACAGGCTAAATGCATTACTTAAAAAAACAGAAATATGTGTTCAGGTCTTAAAATGTCAGCCAAAAGTAGACTTTTTGCATACTAATGATTTATTTTGTTAGTATGTGTTTTTGGCCACTATGATTAATGAAAACAGCTCTTCTCCTTCCTACAACATAAATAAATCTGGTTGGAGGATATTTAAGGCCAAATAAACAAATACTTTAAATTATTCATTTAAAAAAAAAAGTTTATAGCTGCAAGTTCCAGAGTTTACAGTTTCATTTTCAGGCAGATATAGAAGACAGCAATTAAGCATACAGCTTCTGCTTATCCTGCAATAAGATAGATATTTGTGGGAAAGCTGTCTATAAAGATAGAGTATTCCTTAAGGGTGTTTTCAGATCGGTTCCATACATCATCATCTCATTTCCTGAAATATGGGCATTGGTAGTGCATTCTCACTCTCACTAGGGAATATACTTAGCTTTGTGAAAACTTAGCTTTGCATTTGAGGTCACAAGGCCTTCTGTCATGGGAGGGATTCTCTGCTTTGTTATAAAAATAGGAATCAATTAAAACCTCAGCCTTCCTCCTGAATTAAACAAAAACTTTTCAGATAAAACCCATTGGTATATATAAAACATTTTTAATTTTTTGTACACACATTTAATCATTTTTCTTTGAGATCTTTCTCCCTTTCTACGCACTGAACTTCTGTGGTTACCCCACAAGACTCTGCTCATTCCCTTCAGTGGCTTCCAGTCAGCTTTTAACCTTTTTTGTAACGTTTTTCTGGCAGACTTTAAGAGTGTATAGTTTTGAGTTGCATTGCTTGGCTTTTGCTTTCCACTCTGTATACGAGCCAGAATCACTGCTCATCAGGAATGTTTCGTGGACAATAAGTTTGAAGTAAAGCAACTAATGAATCTCAGCAAATGTTCTGGCTGCTATAATGAAAATATCAATGGGAAAATCAGGAGATTTAGAAAATATTTAGGAACATAAATAAACACTTTTTCATGGATAAGAGCAGAAAAAAAGTGTTGAAATCATAAAATGACTGGTAGGTGAAGACAAAGCACATGATTCAAAGGATTGGTAAATACTTGGACATCTTAAGAGTTCTTTGGAGCAGATATTATTGAAAATTTTTACTTTTATCTTCATTATTACAGATAGGTGGTTTTACCCATTGGCGACGCAAAAAGGATCTCCCCTTTGGTTTACAGTTCTCACGATGACTCATGTATATTACATGAAATTAATGATTTCAGACTACTTAGCTCTTTAAGGGAAAGTTGATTTGGTTTTGCTTACTTATGATTTTATACATTTTCAAAGCATGAGTATGACTTCCGTTTATTTTGTGCACAGAACTGTACAAATGTGAAGTGTGTCCTAATTTCATGCACTGTGGGACAACTGGAAAGAGGAAAGAGTGCCGCGCTAAAAATCAGGTCCCGGCTCTGGGCACAAACATTCCTGGAGGTAATACACACAAAACTCTCTGTCTATACACAAAGACCCCTGTATATTTTATTTGACCAGATATTTAAAAATATAAATTATTAAATTAAATGGGTCAAATGCAAATGCTTTTTGCTACCAATTTCTTTGAAGGTAACATCTCACTGGTTCCTATCCAGGTTGTATGCATGCTGCTTACTTTTCTTTTTTCCCTAGCACTCCCTCTCAAATTTATGTCCTGAATCCTACCTGGAAATCCCAAGATTATTTTAAACACCTTTCCTGGACTGGCCCAAATCAATAATCTCTTAGGTCGCCATGATATGCTCTGTATTCGTAACATCTTTCCCAGTGGAAATTTTTTCTTGGAGCCAAACAGCATACACTATGTCCAGTACACTGTGTCCATCTTAAAAATTCATTGTTATTCATTCTCTGTTAATCTAGGGAAGAGTAATATGTATCAAACTCATGTGATATACAACACTCACACAGTGACAATCTGTGTCTTGTTACTAAAGAGAAGGGACAGTGCAGACCATGGAAAAAGTGTGGCAAAAGGGCATACTCTGGTTCAAATGCAAAAGCATGACATCTTGAATGTCTCTCTGTCCTTCCAAATCTGAGAACTGGGATGGACATCTTCTGGTGCAAGCTTTTGCAAAGGTCTTACAAAATTTTGCATGGAAAATGCCAGTATGCAAGCATCTCTGCAGTGATAGGAAAAATGTATCTGTTGGAAAATAGGACAGGAATTTTATTCCAGTTTTTCTAATTCCACTAAGAGACTGACAGTCGCACACTGGCTAGTCCCTGTTAAGTTCAGGTAAGAACTTAACTGCACTAGTTCAGTGTTCCTAACACACAGAGACGAGCAGAGATATTATCTTTGACTGGAACAATGTGTGACAATTTTGAGCACTGCATTGTGCAAGCAATAACACAGTGAACCTTCATAATTTTTTTTACCAAGTAAAAGATAAAGCTTAGCTCCTTTAGCTAGCTACCTTATTGGGAACTGAACCTGACCTATTCCCAATCCAGTCAAGTCTTTCTCTTCATGATTCTGCTGGTGAAATCTAACTCCATAAGGGGCAAAAGCAAGGTCTTGTGAAAAAACAAACTCATAAATGAGACCTTGTGCACAGATCCTTAGATGCCAATTTTCTAGGCTATTTACAGCTATTTCAATGGGAATTAACCTCATAAAGATTTTTTTAAGTCCAGTTTAGTATATAACAAGAAATAACTGTAAGAGATTAAAGCTAAACAATTGTAATGAGAAACAGAGTTTTCTCTGAGTTTTTGGCTGTGACAGAAGATATGTAACAGTTGGATCAAGCTAGCTACAGAAGACATGAAATCTCCTTTTCTTAATGATTCCTACTAAAAACAGAATCTTTTTCTTGGATGTAACCTTCGTTAGCTTGACTTCGGTTCAGAACAAGGATAATTGCATGAAATTCAGTGGCAGTTTAAAGCAGGAGCAGTGGGACTCACCTCACATAATTTTAGTAATCTGAAAGTTAGATGCCAAAACTGGTTGCCTGACTGTAGACAGTGACAAGACAGAAAGGTATCTTCAGAAGGTGCATTATCCAGCTGATTTGAAACGTCTTTTCTGCTCTCTTTCTGATCTGTATAGGGGAGAATGGTCAAAGCTGGGCCTTGGGACATGGGTGTGCGCAAACACACCAGGCAATGCCAGCACTGCAGTCCCTTTAGTTTCTCCTTGCTCCTTGATAAATCCTGCTTGCTATGCCTGTACCTCCCTTCACTCAGTGAGCTCCAGGCAGAGGTGGAACCTTACACCAGCCTGTGGGCAGGGGCAAGGATGAGCCATCCTGTACACTCCCGGGGTGCAGAGACCTCATGCGAAACACTCCTACAAGAACATCTGCTTACTCCACTGGCCTTACATACCCTTGGTATCAAACAAGGCTTTTATGGGTGGTGATTTTACCTTTTCTCTGTTAATATTTCTGTTTCCTTTGAATAGTAACTTGCAAGTCTTATAAAGACTCAGAAAACTTCACTTAAAGCAACAGGATTTTTTCCTAAGTAGGAAAAGGTAGTCCCCAGAGAATTGTTGTATCCTCCCATTTATGTCTAAATAGCTGCTGGAATAACATGATCCCTGCTTCACATGCAAGCTGAGAGAGAGGCAGTAAATAGTGTCCTAGGGTCTGGTTGCCTTCCTCCCACTTGCCTCAAAACAGTTCCCATTTTCACAGCTCCTTTTAAAATTAACAGTTATACAGCCATCACCATAAAAGACTGTAGAGCACAGTTTCCTAAAAAGGACACAATCTGCTCCTAGTAAGTCTGCAAACTTGTAGTTCCTGAAGTTATTCCAGAAGTAAACTGAAGTATATTTAAAAAACAACTGTTGTTACTTAGGCTGAAATCTGCAGATTCAAATTGAGGATTAAAATGCAGTCAAAATAATCAGGATGTGGTGATTGTGAACCGGGAAGGACTGTTCAAGGGCCACACTGAACCTCACAGTCATGGTTTTGTAAAGAAGCTTAGAGGAAAGTCTCTACAGCAACATCCCAACCTCTTTTGCACATGCAATTAATGTACAAAATTTTCATATGCCAAAGAAAGCAGGATAATGGTGACATACAACATTCCTCAACTGTGTTATAATCTAAATGAAGACATGATGATCTGCAGAAGAAATTGTTTGTGCTCATTAAAGCCAAGAACACACTGTCATGATGTATTTTCTTCTTATAGACATGTTAATGCAAACCTGAGAAGGATTTTATTGAAAGTGATTGATTTATGCTAGGATGAAATAATTCATGTTTTTCATCAAAGTTATATGGATCAGCCTGTATATTTTGTTGCCACAAAATATCTGTCATGTATTGAGTGACTCCTTCCTCTTCCACTTAGTTTAACTGACAACAGCTGACCCCTTGTCTCTTGACAGTTGTAATCTGTCACCTTAAAACCCAAACTCCCATAACAAATAACAGTTAAATGACGTGCAATGATTAGACATGTTTGAGTAAATAAAGCAGCCCAAATTTCCCAACCAACCAGCAAAGATAGAGACAGACATTGTGCAAAGGGCAAGAAGAATCACAGACTTTTTTGGATTAACTTCAAAGCCTGGCTGTAAATATGAACCCTCTAGTAAAGCTGACTTTTGGATTCAGACTTGCTGATCGAGCAAATAATAGCCTGATTCGTGCAAAAGAGAAACAACCTTACATGGTTATGTTACGTTGTGTTCTGATGGGGCTCCATTATGTCCCCATTTGTCTAATCATGATATTTCTGAGTCATCAGAGGGAGACCTGAGGGGATCTGGCCCAGCATTCTTTGAACTCTGGTGGGTATTTTTTAATATAAGACTTGGGAGTTGTCTAGTAAAACATCTGTTTTGAAAATGAATTTCTAAGTGATGAATCTGTACCATCTGTCTGATTTTTGACATCCTTCAGGCTCCAAGCTCTTTGGAACTTCTAACACTGTGGGATTTGGAACTCAGCTCATTTTTAGCTATTATTTCAGCCTGTACTGAAAATACCTTACAATGATACAAATCTCTTTCTGGGAGAGCTTGGGGAGACAGTTATGTAAAAAAACCACAGAGGGTGTGTGAAGTTCCCAAGAGGTTTCAAGTTTATTTTATCTTCTTTTAATGTTATTGAATATAATTGTATTGTTTCTCTCTTGACTTTTAGACAGTTCTAGATATGTGAATTTGGCCCTCCTGACTGCACGAACTTTAATAGCTTAAGTGCCTGGCCTCAGACTGGTATCTAAAACCTGAAACTAAATACCTAGGCTCCCTATTCAGCACATGCAGGCAATGAGGTACCTCAGATAAATTGACTTGATCTAATCATCAGGGTGATGCATGACAGCTATCCCTTATCAGGGGACTAGGCACCCAAATCAGGATTAAGTGCGAATATGCCCACCCTCTCAGAACACAGAATCCAAAGACTACTTAGGAGGTACCTGTGGAACTAGTTGAAAGACTTAAGGAGGACTTTTTTTATTCAATATTCTGTGTGAGAAGCTAGAGCTGGCAGTCTAGTGATTAGAGAATTCATGACTAGAAGACTCAAAATTAATTTCTCTTCAGCTTGAGAGGCCTGCTTTAAAAAATGATGGTGTTCCCTTCTGCTGAAGTTACACTTCTGCAGGAACATGAAAAGAAATTGAGACGTCTGGAAAGGTATAGAAAATGAGGAAAAGCCTGATACAATACCTTGTTATTTTGGACCATCAGCTACAAGTCCTTCCAGTCCTCTCATCCACCTTTGCCTTCATTGCCTGGGACCTGGAGCTGTCGTCACTGTTAGAGTGAATGCTCTAATTGTATTTCCATGATGAGAAATCTTGTTGAGAATCTCTGCATTTTATTACTGGTGAACTCAGAGATTCTTCAGTGTGATAGAAGTTCTTTAGGCCAGGCAATGTTTGTGGGACAAGGATTCAGTTTAGCTGCACAAAGGCCATTGGAGGCAGAATGCACATAGCCTGTGCGGTGGGGCCACACAGACTGTGCAGCACATGTTGTTGGTAGAGACTTGGAACTCATAACAGAAGTGAATTGGCGGAGATGGTCTGAGAGATCCAGCTCTTGTATGAGATCCTTTATTCAATCACTTCTCTTCCTCTCATCTTTACTATGGGAGCGATTATTCCACCTATAAGTGGGATATGACCCCAAGGAACAATAATTCTATCCTCAGTATCCCCCAGAACAGAACCTATTTCTGTGCCCAGTGGAAAACATCTCAGTCAAAGGAAGATTGCTTAGTGTTTTCAAAGAATAATTCTGCAGCCAACCTAAATTCTCTGTCCATGGATTGAAGTGGGGAAGCAGAGAAGTTAGTGAGAGAGACATCTTGTTCCCTCATTCATTGAGATATCTAAGCCATATATGGGAGTTTAAGTAGATTGTTTTAATTCAGACTGAGAATTAAAAGCCAAAAATTTGATGCACTGCCCTTCGAGCCATATAAAAACAAAAGGAGGAAGTCGTCAACAAAATTTTCCTTTACGTCAAACAACTGTTGTTATTTGAAAAAACAGAATAAGTAAAAAACAAAACTGTGTGTGGCCAAAAATACTATATTATAGTGGATTTCATTGTTTATGTGGAAGGAAGGCTACAAAGAAAGAGACATTTGCATGGGGCTGAACTAACTGAAAGTTTTTTGGGTGTGGGCTAGTTTTGTTTTCAGTCATTGTTATTTAAAATATTTTAACTGTTAACAAGAGCAGAACATGAGACCTTTGCTAGATGTGCTAAAGTATAGGTAATGTTAGGTTTATGAAGAAATAAGCATCTTAAATAAATAACCATTATAATCTGTATACTGAAGTCTTCTGGAATCACAAGAAAATATCTGTCTCTATTATAATTTAACATAATCTGTTTAAATGAATATAAAAGATATAATATGTGAAGTGTACAAAGTTAATGATTGAGAGGAAGATGTGTTGATTTTCAGAATTTTGTCTTTGGTCACAGATACATTTGTGTGGGCATACCCTCTTGCTACAAATAGCACAAATACTTTTTGACCATGTGCAGAGTCATACACACATTTTTAAACAGATTAATACAAGAACAGGTAGTTATATGACCTCTACTCTCAGCATTTATGTAAGCTACTCTAATGGCAGTAGTTCAGATTTTTGAAGGTATCAGTCAAAGAAAGCAAGCTAATGAATTCCCAAAGCATATATTTAAAAGGTATTGCTTACCCCTTTGTCTTTAAAGTGTGCCATACTCCAGCAGACACAAAGGGAAACAAGTTTTAATCAAGTATGACCAATATTGTTGTAACAGCACTGAACTCCGTATGCAATAGACATAAGTGCTTGGGGGGAAAATTCCACCACAACACGTAGCCTGCCATGGAGAAAGTATGTGCCCTTCAGTTAGGGGTGCTTCACTGGACTACATCTAACCAGAAAAAAAATTCTGTGAGGTTAAACAATTCTGCATAGAGGCAATGGAACAGAATCATTCTGGGGAGTCTCTCCAGTAGCTGAACTCTTCAAACCTGCAGAACAGTAATGATCTGTCAGACTTTAAGCTGCTAAAGGTTTTGTTTCATCTACCCTCAGTCCAGCTCCCTGTGAGCCAGATTTGTTCCTGCATTTCAGTCTGCTCTCTGACCAGGATGACCACATGCCTTAAAGATACTTTGGGGGGACTTCAGGTCTGTACTTGAGCTTCCTGCAGAAAGCACCAGCATTCCACTGGAACCTGGAAAACTGTCCTTCGATTTGTCGAAGATTTTCCAGCACTTCTCACGTAATTTCTGTCCCAATTGTACTTAGGGAAACACTGAACTGAATATTTATTGGGAACATTTTCCTTCATTTCTGGCTGCTTTTTTGTCTCAAAACTTTTAAGAAAACAAAGGCTTCAGTTCAAAAATCTATTTGTAAAACAAAAGCATGTAGGGAGAGAGAAGCCTTAATAGATACACCAGCAGGATCTACCACCCAGGCAACAGAGGGAATGGCCATGCTTTGCCTGCTTTCCAGAATATTGCAAACTACTGTCTCAGCGACGTGTACAAGAGCAGGCTCTGCTTGTTCTAACACAAGGGGAACCTCAAAAGGTCAGTGTACTAGGGCTGGACTCCCTACTGTTGGTCATTAGGCACAGACACAAATACCAAATTCTTTCTTCCCCTTCCTCTGAGCCATAAGTCCTCAGCTTGAATTTCAAACCACAGGTCCTGCTGCTTCCAGTAAACACTGAATATTTAAACATATGCTATTTAAAAAATGATATGGTAAAGAAATGCTGTTTCTTACAATTGGCTTGAGAATTATAAACAAGGCTGTAGGAAAGACAGCTGCCTGTATATCCAAGGTGTTGGTATAAGTAAGAATCCTGTTTGCAACTGATGTTGACCACAGTCATTGTTTGGAAGCCCTTTGCACAAACGCATAAGTCTTTAAATGCAGAAAAATGCTCTCTAGTCTTTTTTATTCTTCATTCCTGTATTCCAGCATTTTCAGGAGCCTAATCAAGGGTTGAGCCGAGTTGATAGCTGTGATCACACCCAGGCTTATTAACCCCAGCCAACCATTAATCCACAGGAAGTACCTTACTCTGATGTTCTTATTGCTGATATAAGCTGAAAATTAAATAAACCATGTCTAGTAGGTGAAAGGATTTATTTTTCTATGAATGCTGTGTTTCCTTTATATGAAGTTTCAAGAGAGTTAATGCCTTTACTGTACCTAAGCCAATCAGGCTGAATATCTAATGCCTACTTCTTTAATAATATAACATATTCTGCTCTCCCCATTACAGATTACATTTATAAACCATACAAATCATATCCAGAATCCTACTTAATATCAGTTGCTTAGAATTGAAAACATAAAGCTTTTTTCAGACTTTTTTTCTGAATGCGAATTGTTGCACAACCACATAAACATGCTGGAACTTTGTGTGAGAAGTCTAGTGCTGAAGAATAAAAGATGAAGAATGGCCTGAGGCTGAAAATGGAAAATAATTAATGTGATAAGGAAAAATTATTTTTCTGAATATCATCTCATAAATGTTCAGCACCATGAAAGTGTATAAAAGTATTTATTTACAAAGTCTAATTTTTTATTTCAAACACTGTTGATAGAAAAGGTAGTTCCCTTTCATTAGATGCCATCTGTGTTAAAGAGCTGATTTGACTATCCCTATGTAGTCATTTGAGACAGTTTTTTCATGTTACTCTTTCCTAGTTTAAGCCCCGAGGAGAGGTTGAATATTCTGATAATAACCATTCCACTGCTCTCAATATTTTAAAAGAACAAAATTATGGCATAGCCAAATGAGTTCCAGAAGGCAATAAATGTGCTGGCTTTATATCACCAGTAAACACTCACATATTTGCAGAGAAAAGTAGTTTTTAAAAAGAAGACAGAATGGACAAGGCAAATACCAGACCCTGGACCTCAGGAGAGCAGCCTGAAGCCTTTTCAGGTATCTGCTTGGGAGAACTCTGTGGGAGATGATCCCGGAAAAAAAGAGGAGTCCAGAAGAACTAGTGACTCTCCAGGATCACCATCACCTCCTTTAACTCATGAACTGTCCATCCTGACATGGTAAAAATCAAACGTAAAAAGGTGGTCATTGACTAAAGGCTTGACTCAATCTTGGAGGTCTTTTCCAATCTTTATGATTCTATGAAACATAAAGGAGGTGTAAGCAGAGTCAGTTAACCCGGTGCAGGGGCTGGATAAGGAATATAGATACAGTCTCTGAGCATGCATGGACAGAGTTAGGAAGATAAAACCCACCAGGAGCTGAGCCTAGTAAGGGGTTTAAAGGGCATTAAGGAGCCTTCTATATCAGCAGCCAAAAGAAGACTAGGGAAAAAATGGGTCTTCTGCTGAATAGGACATGGAAAAGGCTGAGTTACTTAATGCCTCCATCGCTTTGGTCTTTACTGGTAAAATCTGCATACAGTAATTCGAGGCCTCTGCAACCAGAGAAGAAACCTGTAGCCATCAACATTTATCTTCAATGGAGGAATATCAGATCAGGGGGACATTTAAACAAATTGGACATACAAAAGTCCAAGGAACCTGATGGAATACACCTACAAGTGCTGAAGGAGGTATAATGGCAATGTGAGACCTCTCTCAATTATCTTTGAAAAATCATAGTGATTGGGGGAAGTTCCTGAGGACTGGAAGAAAGCAAATGTCACATCTATCTTCAAGAAGGAGGATTCAGAGGACTACAGGCCAGTCAGCTTCATTTCAATCCTTGAGAAGGGGATGGAGAAAAAAGCCCTGGAAGCCATTTGCAGACATCTGAAGCTCAAGAAGGTGATTGGGAGTTGTCAATGTGGATTTACGAAAGGGAAATCATGCTTGACAAACCTGATAGTCTTCAATAAGAAAAATGAGGTTCATCTTGGTGGACAAGGCAAGAGAAGTCATTGGTTTTTATCTCAAATTTAGCAAGGTTTTTGACACTGTCAAAATGAGTGAAGAGAGGTGGATTCAAAACTGACTGAACTTCAAGCGTTTGATCAGCAGCATGAAGTCCAGCTGTCATTCTGTCAACAGTGGTATACCCCAGGGATCAATACTGGGGCCAATACTGTTTAACATCATTAATGACTTGGATAATGGGACAGAGTACACTTTCAGCAAGTTTGGAGATGATAGAAAAGTGCAAAGAGTCTTTGATACAGCAGTTGTTTGTACTGCCCTTCAGAGGAACCTCAACCGGTGGGAGAAGTGAGTCGGCAGGAATTTCATGAAGAGTGACGAAGGGAAATGCAAAGTGCTATACCACAGGAGGAATAACCCTATGCGCCAGTGCAGGCTGGGGGCCAACCTGCTGGAAGGCTGTGTTCTAACAAAGGATCTGAGAGTCCTGCTAGACACAAAGTTGAACATGTGTGGCCCACCGTGTGTGCCCTTGCAGCAAAGTAAGTCAACAGCCTCTTGGACTGCAACGGAAAGAGCATTGCCAGCAGGTCAAGGGAGGTGATTCTTTCTCTCCACTCAGCACTGGTGAGACACATCTGGAGTCTAGTCCTGGGCTCCCTGGGACAAGTGAAACATGGGCATACTGGAGCCAATGGCCACAAAGATGGTTAAGGGCTTGGAGCATTCGATATATAAGGAAAGGCTGAGAGAGATGGGAGTGTTCAGTCTGGAGAAAAGAATGCTCAGGTAGGATCTCATCAGTATGTATAAACATCTGTTAGGAAGGAGTAAGGAAGACAGGGTGTCGGCGAGGAAAGCTCTGGAAACTTAATGTAAGGATCCAAAAACTCCGTTTATTGAGGATAGAAAGCAACTTAATATACACTGCATAATAGGCTCTTACATATTACAGAGATTAGGCTCCTAATTGGCACTTGACTAATAGGTGATATCATCCCAACTGCTTTCCATTGTTTACACAGGTGGCTTGTTAAGTGCTTTTGTTTTTCAAATTCCAAGCTCCTGTTTTTCAGCCCAAGTTAGAATACACAAGGTCATTGCTGCTTTCTCATGGCCCTGTTATCTCAGACTTTCTCATGGGCCTAGTCGGACTGCATCTTATACTTTAGCAGCTCATCCATAGCTTTAGTCATGTTCATATGCCCTCGCGATTCTAACCAATCATCAATAATTCCCCCGTTTTTATTTTGGCGCAATAATGCTTTCTTTGTTGTAGTTTTCACACGTCTAGTAATACAGGAAAAGGCAACACGAACTATCACTAAAATTACAATAACTGTCAATAGCCATCGTAGGCCTTCTTTAACATAACTTAGAGCCCATTCAGATATAGAACCAAAGATAGATTGAAGCCATGAGTCTATAGGACTAGTTGCTACTGTCACTTTCCTTGTGTGATCTGTTAACCACTGTAGTTGTTTATGTATGGAGTTACTGTGATCTGAAAGATTAAAGCAGCACATACCTTCAAAGTCCTTACAGCCATGGCCCTGTGCTAACAACAGAAAATCAATAGCAGCTCGATTTTGTAGGACAGCATGACGTAAACTACTAACGTCTTGTGCAAGTTCTGTTATTACTCGGGTGGTGACATTTGATTGTTTGACAGCCCAGCATGCAAGTTTGCGAATAGATGTTAGTGCCTGTGCCGTGCCTATACCTGGGATAATAGATCCAAAAACACTAGCTGTTTTGCCCCATAGTTCTACTCTGTCATCACAATCTGAGGAAAGTTGTTTTAAGCTTCTCTTTTGTCTGCGTAATGAGGTTAGATTAAGAAGCTGTAAAAAGGATGGGGATAGCAGCGTAAGTGACCCTATATAACAAGGTCCTCCGAAGGCACGTACAGGAATGCCAGGCCAAGCTCTGTCACCACAAATAAGAAATACACCTGGTGGTAAGGCGCGTGCAGTGTTGTTAGCCCAAATACCTGGTGAGGAAGGTTTGACTTCAGCTCCATACGCCCCAAGGCCTTGGTTGTTAGTATTGTTAGTGCCACAATAGTCTCCTACATTTTTATAATTAAACCCTGGGGTACGTGAAGTGACATTAGTCCATCTAGATAAATCGTGGCTTTGATGTGCACCTATCCTAGAATGAAATGTTCCCAGCATAAAACAGGTTTGAGTCCCATTTTGACTTGTATTACGTACAGACAGTGATCCCATTAAGTCTAACTCTTGGGGACTCTGGGGTAAAGAGATATTAAGAGCTTTTATAAGGCACGCAGATGTATTAGAGATAGCTATTTCATTTCTACATGATGATGATACCCATCCAGCAAACACTAAATTCAATTTATACACCGAGTTAAAAGGCAGACCAAATAAACAAGTACGAAAAGGATCTGAGGCAGATGCTAAAGACAAACAAAAGGATGATTGTCCTGTTTGATTTGCCCAGGTGACCCACATGTTTTTCTGAGGGTTAATGGTATGAAGGGTCTCAACACTGCCAATCACAGCTGTGAAAAGAAGAAAACTTATTTTATATCCGTGCAATAAAATAGACAGAAATCTTAACATCTTTGCTAGAATACAAAACAGTAAATCAAGTCTGGGCACGTAAGTCCTGCAGTTCTTTTGTGTACAGTTATTCAGTCAATTCAGATGCTGTCCCAGTGTCTCTTTCGTCAGCAGGTGCAGGGGAATCAGATGTTGAAGAGGCTGGAGGTGGTGGTTCAAGGTCAGGTGAGGCTGCAGGCACCGCAGGTGTTTTTCCTCCTCGTCCTCCAGGGCTCTCAATCGCTGGCTTGACCCAACGACTGGGAACCCACAGGGTACCTGTAGAAGTAGATACACAGAAGTAGCCTCGACCTATAAAGATGACTTCTGCCGGACCTTCCCACATCCCAGTTTTAGGATTCCGATAGTGAACCCTCATGGGTGGTCCTTTTGACACCTGCTCCTTCTGATTATGTTTGACAACAGGAGGTACTGAATCATCTCCGAAAATACACAAATGGTTAAGGACAAAAAGAGTTTTGCTAACTCTCTCTCGGGCATCCCTGATGTCATTATACTTTTCGAGATAGCTTTTAATTGTTCCATTCATTCGCTCCACTATAGCTTGTCCAGTAGGCGAATGAGCTATGCCCGTGACATGTTTTATGTCCCACTGCTGCAAGAATTGTCCCAGAATCCTGCTAGCATAGGCAGGTCCATTGTCTGTCTTTAATGTCTTAGGGACTCCCATAACAGCAAAACAATTTGTTAGATGACGTTTCACATCTTGGACTTTTTCTCCTGGTTGCAGCGTAGCCCATACAAAGTGACTGTAGGTGTCTATGGACACATGCATGTATTTCAATCGACCAAAAGCAGGAACATGTGTGACATCCATTTGCCACAGTTCATTAGCTTTTAGTCCTTTGGGATTAACTCCCACTCCGAGGCCTACTCCTTTATTTTGCTGACTGCATATAGGGCATGCTTTCACTATTGCTCTGGCATCCTCGATTGACAGTCCATATGAGTGACTGAGGCCTTTTGCATTTTGATGATATATAGCATGAGCCTCACGTGCTCTAAGGAAGGGAGATATAGGAGCTTCTGTTACTGTTGATACTAGACGATCTGCTCTAGCATTTCCTTCTCCCAGCCCTATGTTCCATTGATGGCTTCTGATATGCAACACAGCATATTTGGCTGACCGGCAAGCAATTGCTTTGTGAAGCTGCTGTAATAGTTGCATGAGTCTGGCATTCTTAACTTCCCTAATGCTAGCATCTTCAATTCGATTAGCCACTCCTGCAACATACATCGAGTCTGTCACCACATTAAGTGCTTGATCTAGCCAGTGAGACAATGCCCACACAACAGCTGCAAGCTCTAATGTTTGCAAAGAGTCCTTTAACTGCGCATCTAGGAAGTGTTGATGCCATCGCCCTTCGTGCCTCCAGGTGGCTACGGCACGTTGCGATCTCCTTCCAGCGTCGGTGAATACGGTGATTGCATTCTGGAGCGGTGTTGTAGATCGCTTTGGAACTTGCAGCCACGCCTGATTAGTCATCCAGGCTAGCGTCGGTGACTGCAAAGGACGGATGTTAATGACGGCATCTGACACGAGTAGCGCTCCTTGCAGCTCAGGAGAATGGACTAAATACCAGTCCAAGTCCTCCTGTTTTATCGGCACTTGAATCTCATGTGGTTCTGACCCGGTCGCTTGCACAATCCGGTTTCTGCCTTTTCTGATGAGGTCTGCTAAAGTCCGAATCCTTTCTTGGACTGTTCTGCGTGGTTGCAATGATGTTGTCAGCCATTCTAACACGATCTGTTGCCCCTCAGTCGATGTTGCAAGCTGCTTTTGATTGTCCCCCGTTTTTATTTTTTGCTGCGTGAGGGCTCCCATAAAATGCTTTTCTCCTGCCAAGATAGTAAGGTCGACAGGTACACCCTCTATCCGTCGGTGTGTGACACGATCAGCAATACTGGCTGCAATCTGATGCAAGATGTTTCGCTGTTCCGGGGTGACAGTCACTGCTGCTGAAGGATCTGTACCTTTTAATAGCGGTCTGAGGGGTTCTAGCCACTCATTAGGTATTCCCACTACTGGACGCAACCACTGTAAATCCCCTAAGAGTCTCTGAGCATCGTGCAAGGTGGCAATCTCTATACTGATGGACAATTTCTGAGGTCGAATGACAGAGTCTGTGATTTGCCAGCCTAAATAATGCCAGGGACTGGATTCTTGAATTTTCTCAGTGGCTATGACTAAGCCTTGCTGTTGCAACTGACTAACCAACTGCTGTTTCTGATTTTTTGTAAAGTTAGTCGGCTGGGCAAACAATAAATCGTCTACGTAGTGGTAAATTACTGTCGAGGGCCATGATTTTCTGATTGGCTGTAATGCAGCATCCACATAGAGCTGACAAAGCGTCGGAGAATTCTTCATTCCCTGGGGCAACACTGTCCACTCATAACGTTGTGCTGGTCCTTCTTTGTTTATAGCAGGAACAGTGAATGCAAAACGCTGACGATCCTGTTCATGTAATGCAATAGTGAAGAAGCAGTCTTTAAGATCGATTATTAACAGAAACCAATTTCGTGGGATCATAGCTGGATTTGGCAGTCCTGGTTGTAATGCCCCCATCGTATGCATCTGGGCATTTACTGCACGTAAATCATGCAGAAGCCTATATTTCCCAGATTTCTTTTTAATCACAAAAATAGGAGTATTCCACGGGCTTGTTGACAAACGTAAATGTCCTTGTTGTAATTGCTCCGAAACCAGTGCATGTGCCTGTAGAAGACTTTCCCTTTTTAAGGGCCATTGCTCTACCCACACCGGCGTTTCTGTCTTCCATTGGAGTGGGATCGGGAAAGTCCAGGCAATGGCCGTCATGCTAAAGGGGATCTTGGTTCGTTGGTCAGAACTATCCCCATCTGTGCAAGAATGTCTCTCCCTATCAATGCTTGTACTCCATCGGGCAGGGGGAGAATAGACACGCTACAGTTCACAGTCATTCCATCTAACACGATTGTTATCGGAGGGGACCTTTTTGCCAGAGTCAGTCCACCCACACCTGCAACTGTTGCTCCTGCGTTCTCTAAAGGCCACGATGTGGGCCACCGGCGAGCTGCAACAATACTGACGTCAGCTCCCGTATCCAGAAGAGCAATTAAATGTGCAGTTTGCGAGTTCCACTGCAGCTGGATGGCTTTTCGTGGTCGTCTGGCCAGGTCTATTGTTAACAAAGCCGATGCACCAGTAGATCCGAAGCCCTGATCTCCACGTTCGGGCTTGTCCGATAGTCCAGATGTGATTTGAGGTAGTGGTATTAGTTGTGCTATACGGGATTTTGCTGGGATATGCAAAGGTGGAAATAGTGTGTTTACCATAATCAATATTTCTCCAGTGTAATCGGCGTCAATCAGTCCTACTAAAACAGTTAATCCAGCCATTGTGGCCGAGGACCGACCGATTAGCAAAGCCCCCACCGGTTTGCCATCAATTAACACTGGTCCGTACACTCCTGTCGGTAGCTTTTGAGGACGCTGATCTATGAGGGTGCAGTCTATTGTGGTCGCCAGGTCCAAGCCGAGACTCCCTCTGGTTGCGGGTCGCAGTGCGAAGTCTGAGCCGGGAAGCTGTGAGTGGTTGGAGCCGTCACTTGTGTCTTGGCGCGGGACCCCTTCGCGCTGGCTTTCCCGTTTCCCGATCCACGCCAGCACATAGCAGGAACATGCGTATTTTGCTGACAACGAGGACACCACACCGGACCGGCCTGGCACTCTCTTCGCATGTGTCCGTACGCTCCACACCGAAAGCATCGTCTTTGTGCTGTTCTATTTCGCTGCGTGGCTCCGGACGGAGCTTGTAAGGGTGCAAGCGCGGCTAAAACCTGAGAGCTAGTAGCCTTCGCCTGCTCCTTTAAGCCTTCACCCAGCTCCCTAACTGCGTTCACTAACATGGCATTAGGCCCCTGGGGTACGTGCGCCATTCGCTCTAATAGCTCCTCAATTGACCAATTACCCGGGAGTGTGACAATGACACTGCGAGCTGTAGAATTACAGTTCTGCAGCGCACACTGTTTTAGCAGCGCTCCGTACATATATTCAGGAACCCCTGCTGACTGAATGGCATTAGCAACTCTGTCTACGAAAGATCCAAAAGGTTCTTCTCTTCCCTGCTTGATCCCCATATATGACGGAATTCCTCCCGGAGCTTTGATCTGATCTAGAGCGAGACGGGCTAGGCGCATAGATTCCCTGATCTTATCGGGCCCTATCAACGTTTGTGCCTCCAACCTGGTGTACGGTCCCAAACCCATCAATTCGTCCAGCGTAACCCCGTTCAAAGGGTCATCTGCCGGTCTCTGAATCGCTACAGATTCCTGGCAAAGTGCTTGCCAGTGTGCATTATGAAGCATTTGCTGGTGCTGTGAAAGAACCAACTTCATAATACTCTTAATGTCTGCTGGCAAAAGCAAGTTGCTACCCCAAATATAATTCAACATTTGTCGGGCAGGCTCGCCCTGGATTCCACTGTCACTAACGGTAGCACGCAATTGCGACAACAATTTCCAATCGAGGGCAGTGATAGTCGCTACCCAACCACCTTCCCGTGCCGGAGTATAAACTACCGGGAAGGCATTAGTTAAAACCTCTGCCGCTTCTTTGTCTCCCGCTTGCAAAGCGTCTGCGGCAATGCCTTGCCAGAGCTTTCGTCGCTCTATCGCGACATTATTTGATGTATCGGGTGAGGGGGGTGACGCAGCCCCGGTAGACGAGATCTGCTGGGACTCAGGGGACGGGCTAGGGAATTCTAGGGAAGGGGCAGTGGGAGTAATAAAAGCCTGCCTCTGGGAGTCAGGCGGGATATGTATAACATTAGTCGAGGGAGGCAGCGGGCACGGAGACTCAGCAAAAGGATTGCCGATGTCTCCCAAACGCTGTGCAGCAGCTCGAGCAGCCTGCTGTTCGGCTTTATGTTGTTGCAAAGCATTAGAAACAGCCTGCCACTGCTTGCCCAACTTTTTAGCCACTTTATCGTCATTCAGTAAATCCTCCCACAACTTATCCCCGTACCGTTTCCATTCACTTTCATCAAAGACCGTATTGGGGTCCGCAAAACACCCTTTCGCAAACCCCACCTTAAGCAATTCCGGTAAATCCTTTTTTAAATCTAACCCTTTAACTCCCCGCTTTCCCAGAAAGCATTGGAGTAATGAAAGTGCCGCCTGCCTCTCCATTACCTAAACCACGCGTTACCACGCTGTGCAGCCTTTCCACGAGACTTTGCGGCTTTGTCGGCGGGTCCCCTTCTTCAGGAGTTTCCCGGGCGCTGGGTCCAACAATTTCGTTGCCGGAAGCGCGGAACTTAATCCCTTCGCCGTCCAAAATCCCCGAACGAGAGGCTTTCGGCAGCGGCAGGTTTGAGCTCTTTTCGCAACGTGGGACGCGGAGCGTAACTCTTTCGCCGTCCAAAATCCCCGAAAAAGGAGGCGTCTGGTGGCGGCAAGTTGAGCTCTTTTTCGTCCAACCCTTTCGCCTACTTGCGCTGCACGACAAGACCGACCGAAGTTACTCGTCCGACCGCGGCCACGAGAACCCGACTTGGTTCTTTCGGAATCCGACTTGATTCCAGCCCAGAAGCCCGACTTGGCTTCTAGGGACCCCCCCTTGGTCCCTGTTCGGGCGCCAAATTTGTCGGCGAGGAAAGCTCTGGAAACTTAATGTAAGGATCCAAAAACTCCGTTTATTGAGGATAGAAAGCAACTTAATATACACTGCATAATAGGCTCTTACATATTACAGAGATTAGGCTCCTAATTGGCACTTGACTAATAGGTGATATCATCCCAACTGCTTTCCATTGTTTACACAGGTGGCTTGTTAAGTGCTTTTGTTTTTCAAATTCCAAGCTCCTGTTTTTCAGCCCAAGTTAGAATACACAAGGTCATTGCTGCTTTCTCATGGCCCTGTTATCTCAGACTTTCTCATGGGCCTAGTCGGACTGCATCTTATACTTTAGCAGCTCATCCATAGCTTTAGTCATGTTCATATGCCCTCGCGATTCTAACCAATCATCAATAACAGGGCAGGCTCTTTCCAATGATATCCAGTAACAGGAAAGAAGCACAAACTGAAATACAGGAAATTCCATTTAAACATAAGAAAAAACACTTTTTACTGCGAGGGTAGTCAAATATTGGAAAAGGTTGTTTCTTGAGTTTGTGGAGTCTCCATTTGTGGAGGTATTCAGAACCCAACTGGATGTAGTCCTAAGTATATTGCTCTAGTTGACTCTGCTCTGAGTTTGTACTTGGAGTAGACAATCTCCAGATGTGCTCTCAAACCACAGGAGTTCTGTGAAAACTTTGAGTTGGGCCATGGTCATCCAACTTCATCCAAGTTGACTCCCAGGTTTAGATTATGCTTCTTTCAGGTCATTTTCACAAACAAACCTTTCTCCATCAGTGAAGGGAAGAAATAGTAGCCCAGATTATCAAGGGATCTTCTTACCTCAGCTGAAAAAACAGCAAGACAGCTGAAAGGGGAAAAGCAATTCTTAGGGAGGGTTTATGCCTTTGATGCAAGAGAGAATATCAGAGAAAACACCAGGGAGGAAAAGATGTTGAGTAATCATATAGAAACCAAATCTTCTCAATGAAACAGAACTCCTAAATGTGTGAGAAATAGAAGGAAGGAGAAAGAGTTTTGCAGAAGGGCATTTAGGAAGTGACAGCAATGTTCCAAATACGATAAGAATCTGGTGACAAAATGAGAGATTGCTTTACTAACAAGGCTCTGTCTTTCTGTTCAGATCTGGTCATCATATTTAAGAAAGAATTGATATAGGTAGCAAAAATGGAACATAATAGTTTTAATAATAATAATAATGAGATAGAAAAGAGATATATTAACAACCATAACTCCTAGCCATCTGGATTCCATTGACCATATTAGCACTTAACTGTCTAATGCTTTTCAGTGAATATCAAAGCACTTTCGAAGCAGATCCATATCAGTACCCCAAATTTACATGAGAAGAGATATACAAGATAATAGTGCCACCCAAAAAATCAGTTGCAGAGATGAAATTAGATCTGTTGACTACCAGAAGAGAATGGTTAACTATTCAGCCATCCTTCCTTGGGAAAAAACAAAGAAAAAGAGGATGTTCTAAGTGCAGGATCTTCTGTCTGAAAGATTTACTTGATACCTGATGGATATAGCCTTCAAAACTAGCTCCAGTTAGATACTGATGATGCCAAGAGCTCAATGGGATTCAAAACATGGGTGTGGAAAATATTTGTATCCATTGCAGTAAATGTTGTAACCATTCCTTTAAGGGATATGCACTTTCCACATATCAGAGCTTAAGTCAGTTTATAGCAAATACTGGCAGGTATTTTTCCAGCAGACATACCAGCACTCAACTATCATTTAAGGCAGTTTTCACAGAGTGGGAGGTTATTGTCAAGGTAAGAACAACACAATGAGACTCACAATTGGTCAGGTGTAGTGTGTCACTGCCTACCTGGCACCAAATGAGGTGAAAGCACTAATTAAATCACTGCATGAGATACATGATGTAACAGTTTTTAGTCATTGTAAACTAGGTAAGGTAATGCCTAATCGAATCTAATCTAATAATGTTTTATAAATATAAGGAAGTATAAATGAAACACAGAGAACTGACAGAGAGATGCATTTTGTTTCATCTTTGCATCTTTGGGTTTGTTGAAGTGCTTAATGACAGCTATATAAATATTTTACTAGGCAGCCAATTAAACACTGGCTGCTATACATTCCTCTCACAGTGGTACAATTTAGTAAACAAGCAAGGTGAGTGGGGTTTTTTGAGCTCTACTGCAATAGGAAATGAATCACATTCTAATAGTAACCTGCTCTAGGTGACCCTGCCTTGGCAGACAATTTGGACTAGATGATCTCCAGAGGTCCCTTCCAACCCAAACTATTCTGTGATTCTGTGATCCTGTGACCCTGTGTAAATGAAGTGCAAAGATGCTTGTTCCTATTGTTCTTTGATGGGAAGGCACAGCCACTTCTTTGATGCTATCAGGAAGCTCTACCAACCTGGTCTCAATGTAGGCCAGGAAATTTTCTCAAGATACGCATGTCGGTTGTCGGGCTTGGTGAGCAGAGCCAAGGTTTTAAAACATGGACACCCCATCAACTGGGCCCATGCTTCTAACTCACCTATTTCAGAGAGATATAAGAGAGACAACTGTATGTGTCTTTCTGCATATCTAACCCTTCTTCCCCATTTGAACATGTGGCCTTTGTGTTGCAGCTCTGTGCTGTATTTATCCCATGGACATGTACAAGTCCCAGTGTTCCTACATTCTTTACCAAAAGAAACCATCTTTGCCTTAGGAAATCAGTGCTCTGTATTTTTTCTCTGCTTATTTTTTTTAATGCTTTTAAATATCAGCATGGTTTTTAATAATTTCTTTTGTTCTATAATTCCAGAGAAAGAATGATCTCTATAGTCTTTCTTCCAATGTTTCCTTCGAAGTTAAGAGCATGCCATACAAGGTGCAACCAGCAAAGCTCCCCACAGGAAGCATAGCAGTAAGTAACTGAAAATTATATCTTTGTGTGAAGTACATGTATTTGGTCATTCTGATCACAGCTGTGAAAGTTTTTGGAGATGAAAATTGGTCTTTCCTGTGTTTCTAGTGTAAATTCCTGAAATAATATCTAAAGGAAATACCTTTATTGCTTCCTGTGGAAGGTGGTGATATATGATACTGATTACATTTTTAAATAACTTCTTGCTGCACTAATGTACAGACTGCTTTATTGCAATCAGGATGGATTTTTCACCCAGAAGAAAACAACAGAACTGTGAAAGCAAGTGTCTAGTTACTTTGTTTGGGGTAAAATAAGTCTGGAGGAGATTTTTGTGCAAAATCCAAAATCATGTTTCTGTCAGGTTTAAAGATCTCACTCTTCTCCCAATCAGCAGTTCTCTCACACAAGCATATGGATTATCTACAGCAATTTCTCTCCTATCTGTATTAAGCTTCTTTGATACTCTGATTTTCAGAAAGGTTTGCATACCTCTCTAGGGTTTCAACCTCACAGCACATCAAGTGCAAGATATGAGTTTACCAACTGATGTGATAGATAGGTGCTAAAGTACTTGCCTTATTTGCAGACTGAGATTTGTATGGCCCTCAATTACTATATGAAAAATTAACCTTGGAGGCATAAGTTTGATTTAATTGTTTTCTTGTGACAAAGCATTGACTTTTGGGAGAACTTTAAAGGAATTTGCTCCTTATGGTATCTAATACCATGGTTAAAATTCGCTCTATTTTGTCATTACTGGTAGAAACAAGTAAAATATGAGTGCAAAAATTGGATCTATTATGAGTAATCTGAAACTGTAAGGCTTATTGTTCTTATCTCTTTGAAGATTTATCAGTTACAGTCCTTCTTTTTTGAAGCTCCTTTCAAACTTTTCCAAGTTAAATCATGGTGAAAATACATCATACTGGTCTGTTGAGATGTGGTTGTAGGGGCAAAATATTTTCTTATATGGAAAACAGAATAAAACACTTTATAGCTTACTTTGAGTGTATTTTAGAGGATACAAGGTATAAAGTTGTTTTTTGAATATGCACAGATTACATGGTTGATACGTGCTCTAGCAAGACACAAGGTAAAATCTTGGTCCTGTACGCACAGTGACTACAACCTCCATCATCAGGAGAACCATGATTTCACCACAGAGATTTGGTGCTTAATGCAGTATTCATCCAGAAAGGTTCAAAGGCTCCAAGCTGACAGATATACTCAGGCTCTTTTTATTTTCTTGCAGCATGTGTTCCATACCAGAAACACATGTTATGCAGAATTCTGTTGGTAGTGGTACCTTCATCTGGACTGAAGTGCTTTATCCCAGGTGATAGCCTGCTGTTCTCAGCAAGTGTCAGATGATCTACCAAATGATCAGATAAGCATTTTATTCTCTTACTCCAGCCAGTATAATGCTTGTTATTTGCTGCAGATGATTTACAGCAAAATGCCTGTAATGGCAACTGTAAAATGTTGAAAAATGATAGTGCTTTTATGTCGTTTCGTATGTGGAGATGGCAGTGGATACTTGCCAGCTCTACAGCTTGATGTGTTATATGCACCAGTTCTTTGATGTTCCACTTGCAAGAAGAAATATTTGCTTAAAGTTGGGCAAAGCTTAATATTTTTGCTCCTTCTGAAAAAGATCACTAGTTGTGTTTTAAAAGTTTCCAAAGATTTATTTGGAAGTTTACAGTTTTCTTTTAGACAGTGAAAGGATGGAAGAGGAATAAAGATTTTAATATTTCAAAATTAATTGTCAAAAGTATGTATCTAATAATCAGCTAACACTTTAAAGTTTATATAGAGAAGATAATGTAGTTAAAAGAACAGAGCATATGTCCTTCATTTAACTCATACAATGCCATGTTCCAATTATGCAAGTTGATATTTATTTTTAGTTTTAATGGCATGAATAATCCCATACTCAATAATCTGCGGAGTCATGTAGTCATATGTGCAGCACTGAAGTCTTTATTTCCATCGTCATGGAATGTAGGTCTTTATCTCGAACAGAGAGAGGGCCATGATACAAAGGTGTGTGAAAGGTTATATAAATGTAAGAAAATCTTAATCTTTTATAGTAAAACATTAGAGTGAAAATGCATCAAATGGAAAATTGGCATGAAATTTAGTGGAGCTTAAACCAGAATCCACTGACATCAATAATAGTATGTCTATTAATTTTCATATGCTGGGAATTGCAGCTATATATTATACAACTGAATGGATTTTCTTGCTAACAGTTCTATCATTCAAGAGAAAATTGTCATTTTTTCTTAGAAGTATTGTTATGGTAAATGATACTATCTTACTTGATGAATTTCATGGGGAACTTGAAAGTACTTTTTATTACAAGAAGTACTGAGTTACAATAAGCAGCAATTTGTTCTATTTTGTTTTATGATTCTTGAGCCAGTTTGGGAGTTTAATAAAATATAATTGCTTTTCTTAAATATTTGATAGGATCTTCAGGGGGGATGCTTTAATGTAAATTGTTTGACTAGTGTCCTACAGTGAGTAAAACTTGTTTCAGACTAAGGCTTATACCTCCTTTTTTAGCTTTTATACAGTGATAGTACTTTCATTTTAGACATGCTTATATTCCTTATGAAATATATTTGTATAAACATTTGTAAAGTGTAAACATAAATTTCAATATTAATTATGACTCCAAGCTCAAGGGAGCTTTTACATTCTATTTTGATATTTTTTTCAGAGCATATAAGAACATCATGCTGCAAAGGCTGGCTTGGGTCATGTAGGAGTACACAGGAATTCCTGTTTCTCAGCCTCTGTAACCAAACTTGCTGAAGACTAGAGAAAGGTCATCATGGGCAGTAAAAGTAGTAGCATTAGAATAATAATCAATTTAGCTACTGTTTCTTAAAGTAGCAGAATAAATTATGGAGAAGTTATTTTTATATTTTAAAGTGTGTCTTTTAAAGGACCAGAGAGAAAAGAATAGCTTTGTGACAATCCCACTAGCTTGCACTGAATTCTGACTATAGATGCTGGATGTTTGCACCAGTGAAACTTAATTCCTATCTTTCCACAAGGGACTGCCATTGAACCAGCAGCTTACCACATATGTTCTTCTCTGCCTTGTGCTGCCTTCCAAAGGAATCAAAGACAATTTTAAGGCACTGAGTAGCACCAAAATCAGAAGCATAATTCAAAATGTACAAAAACCAGCAGCAAAAAACTTATTATTTTATCTACTTACAATGTGCTTAAGCATGTCACATTTAAAAAAAAAAAGAAAAGAAAAGCCCCTATAGAAACACTTTGACGACCAACAAGTGACTTTCATGGAACCACAACAGGGATTCTGAAGTTAAGACTATCAGAGAGCATCCGTGTGTGGATTTTATTTCCAGTTGCAAACAAAGGCTCTGTCCATAACTCTTGGGTTGGCTTAACCCTCATCTCAGTGCCTGAGCCAGATGGCATTCTTTGGCACCCTTTCCATACGAAAGGGTGTGAGACATTCAGCAGTATGGAAGACCAAAAGTCAGATGGCTCCTCTGAAGTGTGTGAGCTGTGCTTTTCATCCTCCTGACAGAGAAGCAAGCACTGTTTTCAGTGTTCAGCATAAGAAAATCTTGTCCTGAATAGAGAGGAAAGCCAACATGCATCTGAAGTACAATGCCAATATGCTACACTTGTGTAAAAATTCCACTTCTTCACATTGGCCACCTTAGATGAAAACATATAAATCTCCCTTAAAAAAATTCTCTGGCTCTGATCCTGCAGTACTAAACCTACCACATGGAGAAGAACTTCAGAAATCCAAGCTGAATAATGCAGACTTGTCTTTAATCAAAATCATATGTAATACTGTTGTGGACAGCGTGGGGTGGAGGAGGGACAGTCTTCTGTGGAAATGGTGAAACACAGCAGGCAAAACTGAAGGGATGCTTTGTTTTTTAATTCCCCTCCAGCTTCTGCCTCAACTCTGTGGGTGTTCAGGACTTGTCCTGTCAAACTGTTCACCAGCAATTGCATTAGTAGCCTTGCAAGTCTTTGTGTAGAGTTTAAAGGGGGCAGCCCAGGGGCTGCGTATTCTACTGGTATATAGGCAGGAGTGAGACTGATGTCTACAAATAATACACTGCTCAGGAAATAAATCTCAAGCACTTAGCACAACCCTTCCTTACTTTCAAAACCTAAGACAAAGAAGGATTCATGGAAAAAGGGTAGGGGTGTGACAGGATGGTTTCAAGATTTTAGCAGGCAAATACTTCATTAGCATTGGCCCCACTCAGGCTAAAAGAGCAGAGAGATGTGGCAGCTTTGCAGCAGCATTCTACCTGACACAAGATAGACCTAATTTCTGCTGTCTGTTTGGCTCATTGCTGATAATCTAAGGATTATAAACATGATGCTCTGCACTTCTATAAGATTACAGTTTCTTGTTTATGTTTCAATATTTGTCAGGCTCCAGCTGAGCTACTGAAATTACACTGCAAATTTCACTCGACTATCTGCAAAGGCAGAGCAACAGAAGGAAGAAGGGAGAAGGGAGAAAGGATTCAGAATGCAGGCAGGACAAGCAAGGCTGAGTGCTACTGCAGCACTCATAATTGGTTAGCATCCTCAGGAAGATCCACATGTTCTTATCTGGATCCATGCTGATAGGTGCTCTATAGCTATCATAAGAGCTAACTCCCCTTATTGTTTTCGTAGCCTAAGAGGAAAGAAAACAACACACAAATACAGCAAACCTCTAGGATGTGGCACATAAAAGAAGACATGGAATGGCAGCAGAGATACTTGTAGCTGCATACACTGCTATCAGCTTTGTCCAAAACCTAATGAAATCCACCGACCCTGATGAAAGAGGCTGTTTCCTTTGATTTCAGCAGTATCTCAATCAGGCTTTGAAGTCTGGATTGACTCTACCTAATTTTGAACAGTGAACTGGTGCACATGAGTCTTGTTGCTGTGCTATCAGTAAGTAGTCCTGTGAAATATTCAAACACCAGGCAGCAGTTTACTTCACTCCTGTCTGAGAGCACCTGTGGAGCTGAAGTAGTTCCCCTAGATTGGATGAGAGTAGACTTGGTACCCAAGGAGACAGGAGTGATTCAGTCAAATACTATCTGAAGAAATATGTAAACCAAAACCTCTTCCACGAAGTACTTGCCCATTCTGATAATTTCCACATTCAGGATGAACAATTTCAGAAGACTTTGGCTGAAGCTATCAGTACCAGAAATGATGAAATAAAATCTTTGCATCTTCCCTCAGGTTTGATCTTGCTGTAAAATGGAGTCACTTTGTCAAACTTGAGAGGACAAAAAGTACTGCTGGGGTTTGCTTTTTGCTGTTGTTTTACAAATATTTGTTAAGATGGTTTTGGTAACTGGTCTATCGCTTTACTGCTCCAGCTTCACAACAATGTTAAGATATGTAATCTGTATGTTGACAATGTCAGGTTCCTTCCAAACCATAATTAAAATTTGTAACTTCCTCCATGTGGTACCTCAGAGTTTACCAACAGAGTAAGTGCACAGCACGGATGAGTTGGGGTTTTTTAATGAATCTGGTTTTGCTGTCTTAGAGCCCATAAATTTTCATCAGCACTTCCCAGCTCTTGTGCTGTATGTGATCAGGCCTTCAAGGCTTGCTTCAGGACACCATTCATGAGAATTTTCAAGCAGTAGAAGGGAGATGCTTTCTTCCTGGTACAGCTGAGCTCATTACTTTCTACAGGCTTCATGCAGCCCATCATAACTGCATCCCTTCTGTTTTCCCTGGCCAGTTAACCTCTTACTTGCATTCATCATTTTCCCTAACTGGCTTTCCTCTGGGAGGAATCTCTGCAGACAGTTCAGATGACCTTTTTCTCATTTTCTCTGCCCTTGTATTTAAATGCCACTCTGAGCCACAAGTAGAGCTATTCAAAAACATTTTGTCCTTATTAAATGAGCACTGCTCTTGCTGAATCTAACGATACAGAGAGCCTATGGAGTTCTGCAGTGGTTAAGAAGTGACCCAAAGAACAGGCTGGGGAAGGGAACTGTGTTCCTACAGTGGCATAGTTGATCACTTGATCACACCAGCAGGATATCTGTTGGGACACAGGGGTGGGATTTCATGTGTTGAAATAATTTTTTCTTGGTTTAATTAGCTAACATTTATTCTTTGTATATGCAATTCTTTTGAAACATTTTATACTAATAAGTATTTACAGCTGGTCCAGAGATGCATGTTAGGTGAGTGTGTTTGTTACATCCATGATGGTATGGCCAGCACTGCAAGCACTTCATCCTCAGGGTACAGGCCAATGTTAAAGTGCTGACAGCAGAAGGACTCAGCAGTGTCTTGGAATTTTCTGTGTAACTCTCAGGGTAAGCTTTGGTAGAAGGCAAGTGGTATCCTACATATAAAGTTGTCACTAATTTCTGTTCCCCATAACGATGAGGAATACTATAAAAAAACATGTACATCAGTAACGCTCACCAGACTGCCATCTTTGCAAACATCATGTCAGAGGATGGAGCAGTTGGCTGCAGAGTGCAAAGGACTATTCCAAAGTGTCTTCCAATTAAGCATGACAGTAGCTTAGAGACAGATCTACTGGTGCTTGCAGAACGAAAAGTCTAGCAAAAGAAAGAGGAAGAGAGGAAAGGGCTGGATGTCGCAGAAAAACTGAAATTGGCCATCTACAGGGAGAGGAGTGAGAGGCACAGGAATGGAATCAGTTTTGAGCTAAATTAGAGAGTTGTGTCCAGTCTTCAAACTTAGGCTGCTGTTCCATGAATGAACAAATTAGAAAACAGTGTTATGTTAAATTTTGGGTGCATCAACCAGTAAAAAAAAAAAAAAAAAAAAAAAAGAGAATTTGCGATGACTGCAGCTCAGAGACTGGGCAATAGCCAAGAAAAGTAGATTTCCCAGCTGTACCTTGAGCACTGAAGAGGAAGATCATTTGAGAGTTTGTGTAACTGATTTCATCATGTCATAAAGAAAATAACTTCCATCTATCACATACTTACCCTGTTTAAGGGAGACTAGGAGTAGATGAGAGAAGTCCAACAGAAAACCTGAGAGAGAAATAACTTCCTAGACTAACAACAAAGAGGAAAATTTGAGAAAATAAACTGAGATTGAAGGGACATATTCAAGACCAAAGAGCTAAGGAAAGCTCAAATTCATTCCTTCCCACTTGGGAGAAGTAGAGACAGAGCAAACATTCAGTGAGATTGACAAGGAGCCTTCCAAGCAGAGTCTGAGAGCATAAAATACATTTGGTAAAAGATATGGAAGGGAGAGTGAGGACGAGAGCGTGGAGGGCCCCAGAAGGGGAAAACAGGAAGATTATTATTACTCTTTGTCCACATGAAGGTCTAAAGAGAGAATTTTGCCAAGTCAGTTAAAACCTTTGATAACTCATGTTAGCACCTGCTGCTTTCTAGAGCCTCCTACAAGGAAAGAGTGCATTTTATGCTTATTTCCCACTTAGGTAATAATCTGTATGCTTGGCTTAAGGAACATCAAATCTTTCAGTGCATTAGGCTTTATCACAAGGACAATAAACTGCTACTTGAGTTTCATTTTTGGACTGCTTAGCTGAAATGCAAATCATCGGATAAAATGTATACTGGTATGTCAGCAGAAATTAAATTAAAAAAATGTAACTGGTATCTACTGTGGTTTGAATTACGAGTTTGGGCCGAAGTCAACCATTGTTTCAGAATAGTTCGGTGTAATTCAGTTACACTGGCCTAGGCTGTGCCAGCATGGATGTGAGCAGAACTTTGCTCCTTGAATATTCTTGAAGCATCTGCTCAGAAGGGTATTTTTTGCTACGCTGTATTAAGGGAAAATGGTTTGTTTGTCTGATATGACATGAATTTTGTGTATGTGTGAATTCCATTTCTAAAAGTTACCATGAACAAGTGGAAAGGAACTTACAGTAAAAGAAGCCAACATGGGAGAATTTCAGGGAATGTGCATTTCTATTCTGCAAAATGCTGTTGAAGTGAATGCTTTTAACCTTTGTATTCTACTGTCAGATTTGCTTTCCTTGCTTCACTTTTATTCATTTAATGTATTCTTTTCATTTCAGATCAGAACATCTGTTATTTGGTCCACCCCAAATGTCTCCTTTGAAATCCCTTTATGGGTTATAATACTAGCCATACTTCTTGGACTACTAGTACTAGCGCTGCTGACCCTAGCTTTATGGAAGGTATGCTGTATTATTACTGTTACTGTTGCCTAAAAAACCCTGAAAGATACTGGAAGATACTAGAAGAGAAGATAAAGAAAGGCTGGAATTGTGTAATCTTTAGCAGTTTGGAGCAAAAGCAACAATACATGTGGGTTTTTTGTTTTGGCATTTCTGACATGCTAGTGTCACTGACCTTTTTGCAGGGAACTTGTTTTCAAAGTCCTCCTTTATTACTGAAGTCTGGTTATAAATGGGCATACAGAGCTTGGCTCTGTTTCCCAAGACCTATGATCCTCTTTCTCAGGATGTTTAGGTTCAAAAAGAAGTTACTCTAACTTTTGTTTTCTCTGAATAATTCAGGGATTTCCAGTTTTTGTCAGCATGGAACAACATTCCCAGCTCTGAGAATTAATTTTTAGAAGATTTCAGTTTATATTAGTATATCATATCTTCTGGCTTTAAAGTTTTCTGTTTCTGTGTTGTTGTTACACTCCCTTCACAAGTTTTAAGACAAGTTACTGGAAACTGCTTTATTACAGGGAGCCAGTGTAGCTTTTGGCCATCCTCTCATTTCACATTAAAAAATAACTTCAAAATAATTCCTTAAGTTAGAATATGGCTCATCTGTCTTTAGCAGCCTAAAGGTTATGGTTAGGTGTGCAGTCTCTGCTAACTTCCCAAATTCATCTAGTCAGGTAACAGCAGCAAAAAGCTATGTCTAAAACATGCAAGGATGAGACAAATTTCAGCAGTACCTTTCTTTGACCTCATGTGAACATTCAACCTGGTGACTAGAAGGGTAACTTTTTTGCAGTTAAAGTTAGGTGAGAGGATCTCATCTTTAGTGATCTTTAGCCTAGCTTACAATACTGTCCTGTGCACATTTCCCAACACACATTCCACCTCTGTTATTGTTACTGCTTGTCAATCTAAATACCTTTTCTGAATGAGCATCTTGCTGAACTGAAATTAGCAATTTTCTCATTAGCATCAGTCCGTATCAGCATTCAGACCAACTTTACATCTCCTGCAAAGACATCTTTCATATAATTTGAATTTTTAAAGCTATACTTTGGAAGTCAATGCCTTGTACATAGAACTAATTTTTCATAGGGAATGGTTTGAATAAAAATGCAATATCTTCACAGTCTATCTGCCTGCCATAGGTTGTGTCTGACCTTTCAGGTTGACTGAGTGAAGAATCAAACTGCAGCTGAGTCTTCCTGTGGTTGTCTTAGCATGACACCTTTGTTTCTGTTGATTGTTTTCTGCAGTGTGGATTCTTTGACAGAGCTAGACCACCTCAAGATGACATGGCTGACAGGCAACAGCTGACAAATAACAAGACTACTGATGCATAAAGGAAGAGAGCGACAGTTAAAGTCAGAATCCTGCCTGAGACTAGAAACACAATGAGGATTAAATGGAGGATTCCTTCCACCAGCCTTCCTTTGTACCTGCAAGTGACATGGTGTCTTAATCTGATCTATGCAATGTTCTGTTAACGTGCCACATGACAGCCATCCTTGCCAAAGAAAGCAGCTTTATCACTGCCTATTCGCACCTGAACAGAATGTTTATCCCAATTCCAGTCAGTCTACGTTTCAGCAGATGCCTGTGAACACGTGTGGTATACTGAGATGGTTCCAGAACAAGCCCAAATCTCTCAAGGAGAGAATGCCTTCATTGCTGTTTTGTCTAGCAGATGGACCAGGACAAACCTTCTGAATGCTACTGTATCATACGGAATACCTTTGAAACCTCCCTAAGAATAAGAACTTTTATGAAATTATTGCTCAGGGAGACAAGCAATGTATCAGTACTGTGACAGTACTTCTGAAAAACAAAGGTAGTCTATAAAAAACTTTATAGATGGGGCACAATTATTTATTTTTCCACCTTTTTGGAATAAGTATCTGTAATAATAATCAACATAGATTTTGAGAGAGGAAAGTAAAAAAAAGTAGAAATCATGTCCTTACTTTACATGTAAATAGAAAAGTAAGCCCATTGTATACACAGAACACAACTTTCTTGGCTACAAGGAGTTTTGCAAAGCAGAAGATTTATGCAACGCTTTACGAGATGAGACATATGACAAACAGCTACATGTTGTATCTCTTTCAGCCCAGAGCTGGCAGTATCCCACCCAGATAACTAAATCCATGCACAACATAGAGCAGGGGATGAGGTACCCTGTTCTTATCTTGCTGTACAGACAACACAGGATACAGTCATTTCTGAAAGACTGTTTTAAGTTATCACAGCCACACTGGTGATGTTGTGAAGTCTTAGGGGGTTTGGGGCTGGGGTAAATTTTCTTTTCCATTGCTCTGTTACTTTGTTGAAATTGCCTCTTAAAATGGCTACTCACAATTGTAACTTGAAATCTTTGCCTTTTTTTATGTTACAGTCTACAAGCTGACAGCATCTCTAAAGTGATGACTTCAGCAAAATTTAGGGCTGAATATAATTATTTCTTAAGCAAAGTCTTGCAGGGAAGGTGGGCAGAATTTGTATTTATGCAGAAAAAGAGGATGCCAGCCAACCAAACATGAACATAAAAAGAGGGAAAATATTTTGAGGTAAAGAGTAAAAAAATACATTTAGGATCGATTTTTTTTTTCGCGGTTAAGGGTTCTGAAGAAGAAATGTTTCATTATTTCTGTTCTATCTGCAAATGGTCCTTATCTCAATATGAGCTTTAAGCTCTGATATGTGCAAATTTGTACCTGAAAGCTTGAGTCTTCCAGTGCTGCCTGTGAGTGTGAAATTAACTACATTGTGTAAACTTCATGAGGAATTGTTCATTTTCTGAAATCTACACCACACTTGCCTTCTCCTGAGCTCCTCTTCTTTCCTTTCTATCTCAGCTTCTCAATTGGCAAATGGCCTCATCCATTCTGCCACTTTTAGAAAACTGCCCTTCTGCTTCCTAATACTTCAGGACAGGAGCAGCCATGAAACATTGTCACTTCTGTCAGTCTGACACGAGATTTTACAGTAAGCAAGAACCTCCGTTTTCTAAGGTTGGGGAGGCCTGACCACTTCCCAGTCCTCCAGAAAACCATTAAACAGACTCCTTCACCTAAATGGGTTTGAGCTGACCCCTTGTAGGTTAGAGAGATCAACCGACAAATATCACCACAAAGCAAGCCTATCTCATATTTGCACACCTCTGTATCCCATGCATTCCAGGCAAAATTGTCCTTCCATGAAAGACAGTGAGCTTCTAGCTTTTGTAAATATTTAACTGTTGTGTGTAGCAGCTTCTGAAATAAGATTAGCTAGCTCATTGCAATCACATCATCTGCACAACTCTTACTCTGATGAGATAGCACCATAAGGAGATACCGAACATAGGACTTTTGTATGTGCAATACTTTATATTACTTATATACCTGAAGCATGTTTACACTGGCATTTGTGTTTGTTTTTTAAACTTTTGGATATAGTGATAATGATTACAATAAAGAAAAAAAGGATTGGAACAAAAATGAAAACAAACATAGCTCTGTTCAGCATTTGTTGCAATGTGTTTTCAATCCTACATTGCTCTGAGGATGGGACTAGGTGACCTAATAAGTTCTTTGCAGTTGTAACATCTATAGTTCACTTTTGAACAATTACTCTCCATTTTAATGATGGACAAAACGTGTTCAGATACTAAATTTAAACAATAAAGAACCTCAGTGACTGTTGAGCCTGGCTGGAATCCATTGGCTGCAGCTGTGTAATGTCACTGGAAACCAAATTAGAGGCACATGATCTGACAAACAGTTACTTTGAGCAATACTTTGTTTTATATTTCTACATCCTTGTAGATTAAACTTCCCCAATGGAAATGTCTGGAGCTGTGTGCTGTCAAGGACTGTAGTCTTTATTCCCAGCATTTGTGGATAGCTTTGGCTGCAAATTGCAAACAGCTTTGTGAAGATTTCTGAGTTTCAGTGCTTGCCAAGAGTGTTTATTCCCTGGGGAGATTGCATCCTGGATGTGGACACTAGCAAGCAGTTGACATAATCTTTCCCCCCAGTATATTAGTAATGTGCTGCATGATAACCTCTGCCACATCCCTACGTGACTGAACTTTTGTTTCAGTGACGTCAGCCTTGTAATGAGTTACTAAATGCAGCTTTGTGTACTGGTACTTCAGCCTTACGCTTCTCAGTGTATGTGGTGAGCTGCTGATGGCTGGGAACACAGCAGAAGTCCAGAGAGCAGGAAAAGCAGAAGGTTACTTTAAAAATTAAAGTCTTTTAAAACTCCTCATTGCTATGACCACCACAGCACTCTAGTAAACACAAAGACATTCGTCTTTTATTTCATGTGCTTCTTGCTGAGTTTGAGAAAGGCTGTCGGGTTATTTAATCCATGCAACAGACTGTATCTAGTGTCAAGTGGCATTTTCTGTTTCATGAAAATTTCAGAATTTACATAACAGGGATCAGTACATTTGAATATGTTTTCACTTACATATTTAATCTTTAAAGGTATTTAGCAAATACAGTTTTCATTTTACCACAGGTTAATTTTTTGTTGTCACCATTCTGTAACTCGTTTACAGTTTTTTCTATGTTCTGCTGACAGCTTTTGCAGGTTTCCCACATTAGACAGCTCTTGAAAATGGCACTGATTCTCTCTGCCTTTTAGCTGTGAATTTCTCATTCATTAGCATGAAGGATCTTCTGGTAGGCACGGCATACATTACCTAAAAAGCCTTTTGGAACCAACAAAACACCTAAGCATACAAAGGGGAAAGAAAACCCCAACCAGCCATGGCCTACAGTATTCCACTACATTGCAGCAAGGGGTTTTTTTTAATGAAATACCATCTGACACACTGCATTTAGGAATTTTTTATGAGTGTGTGTTTTATTTATGATTGTTGGCAAAGATCCGTATTAAAATGTAGTGTAATGGTAGTGCCTCTTGACAATAAAAAGTCTTGAATTCAGCTCGTGCAGGCGCCATGATGTGACACAGCAGGAATGCTTTTAATATTGAAGGACTGGTCTTGTTTTGCCCGTGTGTTGTATTTGAGGGGTACTTAACTATTCAAGATGCTATGCTACTGTACACAGTGATTTTTAGAAAAGAAGAATGGAAATAATTGTTCAACTCACTTTTCAGATGGTTTCATTTGTTTTCAACATGTTTCTCTACTTAACCAATGCACCACATTTCATTCAGTTGTGTATTGTTCTGTGGTTCAGTAAAGATTTGTAAAGTGAACTTCAGTGAAGTCTCACAGGAGACACAGGCTTAGATCTGGATTAATCTTTTTCCATTTTAGGCACAGAAGAGGCATCAGGAGTTATCTCAGATGTCTGCTGAGACTTCTAAGAATGTTATAGCTTTTTTGTAACAACTACTCCTATGCCAACTACAAGAAAACCAAGATTTTATTTTTAAGGATCCAACAGTCATCCCCTCCTATGTGCCCTGTTTATGAGAACAGGCAGAGCATGGGTAAATGGCACAATTAAACCAGCGGTAGGATGAAGCATTCACAGTTTGACTTGGTGCGCCAGGAAGAAACTTCCCTGTGGAGAAGGACAAAGACTAAATTTTTTCAGTGCCTAAAATCAGGAAAGATTTTTTTTTCTTGAGGAGAACATGACACCACGGAAGTCCTGTCCTTCAAGCGCCACGGGTACAAGCATAAACACAAGGTGTCTGGGCACAAGGGACTTGATATCAAGCAGTTAAGGAGGCTGCAGGATACTGCATTAACTATAAATGACAGAGAGAAGGAGTAGGAGGCTCTAGAGGAGAAATCAAACCTTTAAACACATAGATGTTATCACAGAGTAGATCAGAAACAACAAGAAGGTTGATTACTAGAATGGATGGCTTGGAAATAACACTCAGCTACAGGATATGAGAAGTTTTGACCCCAGAAAATAATGAGACTAATGATCTAGTACAATAATATTTTTTTTTCACCATGGCCAAATGATTCATTGCTCATGCAAAGTTTAAAGAAGACCATTTCCCTAGTAATTAGATAACGAAAAGAAAAAATATCTACAGCTGTGACAGGACTATTGAGTTAACTGTGAATCTCTCTCATTCTTAAATGAAGGGCCATATTCATTGACTTTGAGAGAGGGAAGGAGGTGTAAAGACATGACACTTGAATTTCTTCCAGATTTTGGCTTCATTACTGTTTCAGAATGACTTCTGTATTTGCTGAGTCTGTGTGACAGCTTTCACTGCAGTAGTACAGACTGTGCTATCCGAAGGTAATAGAAAGACATTTCTTTCAAACCAGTAAAAACTGAATCTTTTGTGGAAACTTTCTGTCTATGTCTGGCTTACCCAGCAGACCCGAGGAATAAAGTGGTATTTAAGTGGGATTTTTTTTATTTATCAATTGTTGCTACATACACTAAGAAGCTTCTACATACATGTAGGAAGCTTCAGTCCTTATATACAGTTTTAAGTAGTTGAACTGAAGTAACAGATGAAGGAGGCACAACTAAGTCAGCAATGGAATTGAAAAGTTAATTGATGTAGTGAAGATGACAGTCCTATTTAATTTTGGCTGTAATGAGTGTCTTGCTTGATATTTTCTAGGTTTACTCTTTCTTTAATTCTACATTTAATATATTACGGTACTAATGAAGCACTTAGACATTATAAACAGTGATATTTGTGTTTAATGTAACGAGATACTTGCTAACAGATCAGACAGGGCAGTTACTCCCACAAGAAGGGAAAATGCTGACACCATAACAGTTTTCAGTCCTTTGGACATATTCCTTTTGCCTCAAAGATTTCTGGAGCATCTTGATTGCCTCTGTTGGGTGCAGCTTATTTAATATTATTTGATCCATTGGCTCCTCCACTATCAACGGGTTTGAATCACAGATAATCAATGCCATCTCCTCTGCATCTGCTTCTTGTTTAAAATGCTGAGGATATCTCCCATCTCGTGAACATGTCTGCAACTTTTCACTGATTCCCATATGACTGGTGAGAATCTATTCTACTTGATTTTGAGGGTAAGGCATGTTTAGTCTCCACCCCACTTTTCTAATGCCCATATATACACAAAAAATCAGTCCTGTGGTATCTATTACAGATTATTTCACTAAGCAACCAGCCAAGTCTTTGTTCTGTAATTTAGTAGAACAAAGTAAGCCTGAACTTGACCCTCCAGCCATTTTAAGCAAACAACATCTGTGTGAAGCCATTAGGTTTCCACTACATTGATTCACTGCAATGTCTTTAAGAGAAAAACTTCTTGCATAACATGTTGTGGACTTCTCAGTGTCATCACTACAGCTGGTATGTTGTATCAAATATATACTGATCTTAGGTGGATCGTGTTGAGCTCATTTTATTATCTCAAAAATGCTTTATCTGGAGAGTGGGAATGAAGTGCAGGAAAAAACTGTGAGTTGTCTTTTGCAAGGACGCTCAGAAAGAGATGGTGAGCTTTCTGGGCAGGTTTGCAGGAGAAAGGGAGGTGGCACCAAGGAGGAGCAGTGCCTGGAAAGATGCAGACTGACTCCAGCATACAGCATTTCCCCAGACTGGCATGAAGAGGGGCTTCCTCAGCTGCCATAGGACTGAGAGGCTCTGTGCTTGGCCTCCCTTTTTCCTCCCTGCACTCTCTTCATCTTCCTACCTTGCTCCCTCCTGCAGGCTGCTGACTTGTCTACCCTCCAGCTGCCTCGCAGATCCTCCTTGCGCTTCCAGGTGTAAATCCCCACCACCACCACAGTGGCACCAGCTCCCCAGCTCTCCCTCTCTCTCCCCACTTCTGACTTCACCAGCTGCTTTTTGGCACTGTGATGGGCACCACAGGTCTCCCAAAGACTGGTCTCACCCCATGGCTACTCCCTGCCTCCTCTCCAGGGAGGCTTGGGCTGAGCTCAGTCCAGTCAGAGAGGATACAACAACTATGTGCTTCTCACAGGGCTATGGAATGGATACATGAGGAGCAGCTTCTAATTGCCATTTCATCACAGGTACCCAAGAACACATCGGGGATGGCATCCCCAAGTCACGCATATCCTGCTGTTTCACACACCCATATGCCTTCTCAAAGGTAAACCATCTCTCTGGTCTGCTCTTATTGCTCCATGTACTGTCTTGTGACCCATTTTTCTTTCTGGACTGATCCCCCAATTCCCAGAACAATGCCCTGGCCCATTCCTTGCAGACCACCTCTCAAAACAACCTCTCCCAGTGATCTTTTCTTAGTTGAGCTCTGCCTGTTCCTCTTGGCTGCTAAGGCAGGACCAGTCCCCAAATCTCCCCATGTACCTTGTATCTTTATAATATCTTCCTCATCACCACCCCAGGCTCTCCAGCTTGTTGCCACTGTACATCAGGGACATGGGAGGGAAGGGATGGCCTTGTGGTTGGGTGCTGGGCTGAACTTGGGCAGTTGGATTGTCCAAAAACTTCACGTAAGTTTGGGCAAAGCACTTCATTCCTTGCTTTGTCATCTGCAGTGGGACCACCAAAGAACAGTGCCAGGTACATCTTGTAAATAATAAACTCCTCAGGTGGAAACCAGGACTCTCCTATTTCTCCAAGGCTGAAGCAAACTTAAAATGCCATATCAGTACCGAGTAACATCAGCATCCATGGACCAGGTGCAAGTTCAAGTGCCTGTATTGGAGAAGCATGTGACTGCTCCTGTTCTTTCCCCACAGACCCATGAAACCATATAGGGTTATTTTTTAGCAGCTTATGCTTGCTTTATTAGAGGCACTGGTTATAACTGGTAGAATAAAGTAAAACCAAACTGCTGAGGAAAGTAGTAGTGGGTACTGTGATTGGAGCCATTTATTCACCCCAGGCCTGCAGAAAAAGTGTGCATATTCCATTATCATCAATCCAGTACATATAAAGCCACTGAAATGTCATATAAATAATAGTTTTCCAAGCTGCTGTGTAGAACAATTCAGGTGGGAAGAACTATTAATATAAAATAATTCTCTTTTCAGCTTTGGATCCATGAACACTAAAAGGATGAAGCTGGTATTTCTTTTGAACATAGAATTATCTAGGAATTACATGTCACATGAAGAACTTCTCACGAATTACTCTGGAGCTTTTCAGCAACAACTTAGAAATGTAGAGCCTTGCCTTTGCTCTACTGCACCACCTTCTTTGTTTCTGTAACTGAAGGGATGCACAGCAGAGAATGGGAATACAAATACACAAGCAACCATGAATCTGATCATGGAAGAGGCTTTGGAGGAATGAAAATATGTGTCCCTGAGCAACAGGCAAGCTGGTGTGTTGAATCAATTAAGGAGTCGTTAAAGAGCATTGAGTCCCTAGGTGCCCTCCAAAAAATCAGACCTGCCTGAAGCTGAGCAGTCAGAAACTATAACACTTGAAAATCTTGGCCTAGGCATGGCCTTCTGTGAAACCCAGGCGGATCACTTCATATTGGCATCCAAAGCTGCCATGAAACCACCATGAGTAGAAGAGGGTGGCAGTGGAGCCTGTGTGTTAACAATGCAGTTCCTTGATTTGCCTGGCTTGTGTCACAGATGTAAAGATGACATGTAAAGCTTTCATGAAAACATACTCCGTGGATGTCTACAGCTTAAAAAACTGGTCAAAGAATCAATCTCTCAATTTGCCCTCCAAGTCCTGAATTTTTGCTACACTAAATAGCAGACACCAGCAGACAAACACCTTGAATGCTGGTGCTCTAAGGAGTAATGAAACATTTTTCCATACGATCTACTGTCTTAACTGCTTCATTCAACTCTTAAAGGCTTCCACCAGGACCAGTGGGGGAAGTGCAGGATTGGGGTGTTGGCATGCTTGTACTATGTGCTAAGCATTGAGCAAAAGCCTGCACTTCAAATATAAAATATGGAGCAGCAGATGGATGTGATAAAACAGAACCATACGGAAACAATGACACAATTATGAACAGCATAATAAGCAATGGTCATAGCATGCCAGGGCCATAAGCAGACTTCCTATTCTGGATTCCTAAATTGGGCATCGTAATACCTAAATAGAAGCCATCTGGCCCATCAAGGCAATCCAGGGCATCTCTCCTAGTTACTCCAATGTCTTACACAGCCAGTAGAAGTGACAGCTGTGGGTTTACTCTTCAGCAACTCCCTTGAGCCCATCCAGCAACATTCGAGTCTGGTGCCAAGGAGGAAACAGCACGCACCAACTTGGGCTTTTTTTCCTGCAATGCTGAGGGCTGAGGCACTGGGTGCTGTCTCAAAGCCACTTTTCAGAAGAGCACTGGTGTGCAAGGTAGGGTAGACAAGCAGCCAAAGTCTGTGCAGACCTCATCTCAGCCCTGTGTTGCCTGCTCTGCTCTCAGCTGTGCTGCAGTTCACAGCAGCCCACGGTGCAGTGGGACTACAGAGCTGCAGGTAGAAGTAGTGGGGGTCTCTGGCTGCAGTCACCCAAATGGAGTGATATTCTGGGACTGGAAAGTTGTGATCTGTGCCCACAGTAGTGAGCAGTTTGCATCGTCTGTATTACAAAAATGCACAAACAGGCCCAAAGCATGGACTAGGATGGTCCCCTCTCCCTAAGTGCCAGAAGGACGCTTGCTCTCCTGTGGTTCACGGATGTCCAGTATCCCTTTCTGCATCAAAGACACTAATACCATGAGAGGGATGAAGCATATATCTCTTTCCAGACATGTCCATCACACAGTTATGCTCTTCTGAAAAATACAGGTTGTTCAGATCCTGAAAGGTTGAATAACTTCTAGCATTCACTTGCACTGCTTTGTGATTGAGCAGAGTAGCCAAGAGGCTGTTATATGCGGAGTGTCCCTTTCTCCTTTGGTCCTTTCTTGAGCCTGCCCATGTGTGGCATCATCTAAACAGGCTCAGTGGCTTTGGGCCTCCCACAAACTTTAAGTTATTCTGCACCAGTTGCAAAAGCTCTGGCAATGAAGTGCTCATGCTGAGACACTTCTGAGTATGTGCAGTAAAGCGTGAGCATCTACAAACAGCAGCAGAAGCAGCACTGCTGGATACTTCCACAGACTGCTGCCCCAAATGGTATGTGGTCCAAATTACTTTGTTGAGTAAGGCTCCTAAATTCCTCTTAAATCAGCCTTAGGTTTGCTAACAATTAGTCTAAATGTGGACCCTTGTCAATAAATGAACTTGAAGAAGTCTGGAATTCCAACTATGTTGTTTGAGATCCCCAGTGAATGTCTTGGAAGGTTTACAACCTTTCCACATTCTGTGGATCATTTAAGCATTTAATTTGTCAGATGCTCAGAGATTCACCATTTTCATGTTAAATTTCCTGAATATACCAGGCAAAATTTTTCAAACTTGATCACTTACAACAAGCACCTGTATTTGTATATCAATGCCTTGCTCTGCCATGCTCTGAAGCCTCATGTCTGAAAACCAGCCGCTCTAGATACCTACATATGGCTTTAGGAACCTAAGTTTTGGCAGCCAAATTCATGTTTGTGATACTCTCACGTGTTTTTAATAACAATCTAAACATAAACCAGACCAAAAAAGAGAGAAGTGAGGGGAAGGAAAAAAAACACCAATGCTCTGTAGGATATCTATGTGTTGACATAAAATATGGAATAGTCCCTGCCTACTGCATCTGTGTGTGCAGAGTTTTCTTTCAAATGTGAATTATTGAATCAGTAGTTCAGACGGTCCTTGGAAGAGAACTACTGTATCTCACACTTACCAAAACAGCAGGCTCCACACTGAGATGTTTTGCAGTGGAATTCAGGTGCACACTGTGCTTCAACAGAAGGTCTTCACTTGCTCCCATGTCCTTACCTTATTTTCCTGGCATTCCTCAAAGATGAATTTTGGTGTCACTGATAAGTGAAGGTTTTCACGTTTTCTGTTCTTACACTGTTGTCTTAGTGGGCTGCAGCTCTGTGCATCAGGCCCACTCTGCAAACTGACAGCTTCAGGAGGGCTTCTGGGTGAAGAAAAAGTTAATGGTATGATGCCACATTTGGCAGCACAGAGGAGATGCCCAGGGTTGCTGGCATCAGAAATTACTTCGGTTTTAAATCTGCAATTTGCCGATGGGATTTGATTTTAAACTTACAAATATGGTAGGCTCATCAGATTACCTTCAACATCAGAAAAAAGCTGCCTGAAGGTCCCTTGACGAGCCGTGCTTTAAGCTTGTTCAGGAAAAATAAACCCATATTTTTTTGTTTCATCAATAGGGGCAGACAGCACACCACCACATCAGCGGAGTCAATACAATGGGGTGGTGAAACACTATCTGAATGATTTGAGACTGCTGCTGTGATTTCTCCATCCAGTAGACTAAAGTCCAAAAAACCCCAAAGTTCTTTTGGGGACTACACTTCTTTCCTGCAACTCCTGTCTCTCCACAGTTGGTTCTGTGGTGAACAGCACAGCTGTGAGCATGTTTGGGCAGGTCCATCCACAGTTCCTCTGGGAGGAGAGCACAGGCTAGGGATTTCCGTTAAAAGACAGAGCACCTTGATCAGCACTTCAGCTTTTACCACGATGCTGTTACTCACCAAAAAGGCCAAAATAGCACCCAGCTGTGATCCCCTCATTCCTGCCCTTAGTCATAGTGTCAGACAGGGCTCCCAGGCTGGGGAACTCTTTCATCATGCCTAGGAAGAGGTTCAGCTGCTGTGACCCTCCAGACATGAAAAGCAGGAAGTGTTCTTCACACAAAGACTGGAAGGGTATATGCCTATGCCCAAAACTTTAACTGAAATTCAGAATTATCACCATACTCTCAACAGAAGAATATTTAAGAAGCGTGAAAATTGAGTGCTTTCACTGTGTACCTTCTTCCTACTCTGGAGAGAAACTACAGAGAAGCATGAGAGCTGTGGAGCCGCCATAGCCTTCTACATACATGTTTGCTGTGATAAAATCCTCCCAAGCAGGATGTGTCCAGAACCTTCAGATTTCAGTCCGGCCCAGAGTTTGCAGCAGGAGCTACAGAGGCCACAAAGTTCCTTGCTCAAGCCATAAATTTAGGCAAAGATTTCCCTTCCTGTGTTTGCACCAGCACATGCATGCTCCTTTCCCATACAATATTAGGCAAGAAGATGAATTTCACCTAGACAGAAGCATCTGATGGGGTTTAGCACTTCCATGGCTTTGTGTGTGTGACTCAGCTCACTGGCTGTTGTCAGATGTTCTATAAAGCCTTCTTTCATTCTTTACATTCAGTACATCTCAGTTTGGTTTACACCAACCAAAAATCTTTTCCATGTTTTTCTTCCTTACAAGGAAAATAAACTTGTAAAGAGGGAGAAGTGAAGGGTTACATCTGGAAAGAGTTATGGCTGTGGCTCAAAGGAACAACTGGAATGCCTGTAATGCGGAAGTTCCTTCCACAAAGCCATTTCTTTCCTCATCTTGGGAAGTACAGATACAGGCTGCTGCTGTTCAGAGCATAGCCCCAGTGCAAATTCCAGTGAGGGATGCCAACAGCATCCCTACTGAGAGCACGGGTGGTGATTTATAGCAGTGCTACCCACTCAGCCTCATGGACACCATCAGGAGCATCTCAGCATCAGAAACTCTGCCTGTGTTGAAACTAATTACAATAAGCCACAGCCATAATAGTAGCAGCAAATTTTATAATTGGCTAATTCTGATACTTTTTGGTACATATTTCTGACAAGCTGAGTGCTTGCAGACCCCACTGAAGTCAGCTGGCATTGGGGGTGTTGGCAGAGGTAAAGACCCTTTGCCCGGATTTTAACTCTGAGATCAGCGGCACCAAGTCCACCACAGCCTCACAGCTTCATTCACCTGTTACAGGTATTAGGTTGGAGGGTGACATCTTCCACCTTCAAGCTCAACTCCAAATTTCGAGGAGCATGTGGAATGAAGAAAGGAAAATGCTTTTTTTCAGTGTAAATTAGTGATGGGGAAGTATATATAGAGAGGATCCAGCCCACATCTCTTGCATGTCTAGGATTTCCCTCTGACTTCATTTCTCAAGAGTTGGGGTTGTCTTTTTTTCTTTCACACAGGTGAACGATATGCAGTTCAAAACCACTCCCTTTCCAAGCTGATGTAGTTTGTCATTAAATTGTTTTTAAACAAAAACTTGATTTCTTGTTCTGAAATTCAAGTTTTATCTGCATATGCTTTTATTTTTTAAATCAGTTTTTAAAAGAAGAAACTCACCCAGATACTTAAGAAGGCTCAATTTTTGAAACCATTAATATTTATTTAAGCAAAATTTACAAAGCTATTTTAAAGTCATGTGGTATCTGTAAAACTATTGCCTCTTAATTTTTTTACACAGAGTTTATAAGTTTGTTGGTTCATATACAAACTAATTTTGGAATAATGAAAATCAGTGAAGATAATAAAACAAACTATGAGGCAGTAACATCTAGAGTGAGGGATTTATTTTTATCCATTCGTAAGGCATAGAGTGTTTATAATATACAATATCCTGCACATTCTTCTTGTTTTGCTTTTCCCCAGCATGCCAGAGTCAGGACAAGGTTCTGTGAGAAATGTTGAATTCTACTTGTTTTTAAAAATGCCATTCAGTGGAGAACAAAAACTACCATTCCCCATTGTGGATCTTCCCTTTTTTGCCTGAGATATTCTAGCTTCTCTCTGCAGTCGCTTTTTCTTTCCTTTCTGAATTTTCTAATACAGAACAAAACTACGCCAAAGTGAAAGTATTGATTAAAAAAAGAATTTGCTATTCACGATGATGTTTAGTGTATTTTTGAAAAGAACTATGAGCAGAACAGCTACCAGTGTTCCAAACAAGCAACATCTGTAGTACATCTAGCAACTGACTTTACAAACATTTCCATGTGTGCTTGACTGGCATCTCCAGCAACTATTCCTGGTAGTTATATGTGTCACGAGAATGGATGTAGAGGAGAAATTATGTTGGAAAACAGTGAAAATCACTGTGGAAAAGCTTGCAGAGAGACATGGAGATCTCCTTGCTCAATCTTGGAACAAATCCAGTGGTCCCTATTGAAAGCACGGGGCTGACAGTCCATCATGATGAATCTAAAGACTATGCTGTACCTCAGATTTTACCATTCTTCATGCTTGAGTGCTTATTTGCATCTCCTGAGCATCCAGTTATGCAAGAATTAATTGTTAAATTCATCTGAGAGATATTCTGATTTGCCAGCTATTTAGCTGTCCTCATTATTGAAAATTCATGTCTCAATTGCAGTCCAGATTTATTTTACTTCAGCACATAGCAGTTACTTCCTCTTCTTACACTTTACTTTTGAACAGGGAGTTTGGTATCAATGTTATATCAATATTTTATATAAATATTACAGTAATGCTTGTGTTTCCTATGGAATTATTGATAAAAAACTTCAAATAACACAGGAGCAGAACTGGATACCTCTAGAAATATACCCACTCATTGAAGACACTTCATTGCCAATGTTGTCCTGCTTCCAAATTATAATTTGTCATATATTGTCTATTTAGTTGGTAATCCACTCAATCTGAGCCACGCTGATTCTAATTGAAGCTACTTTGCAGCCAAAGAACCCTACAAAATCAAATGTTTTAAAGAACTCTGCCTTTCATCACTGCTGCAGCTTTTATCAAACACATTTATAGTTTGATTTTTGAGATACAGGTACACAAGAACAGATTTGCCATCAATGTTTCTTGATAGACCAAAAAAATATGTTACCTGCACTGCATTATTACCACACTAATGTGAAGCCAGAGCCATTAGCCGTAGAGAATACAGAGTTATTCAGGAAACTACAGGATTTATTCCAGATGGAACTGTTCCATGTCAACCTCCTTTTGAGGTACTAACTTAACCCTGACAGTTAATGCAGAATCTTTTCTTGACCTACTGAGGTGACATTCAGCAAGGAAGGGACAAATCACTACATTTTATCCACATTTAGAAAACATGTACCACTGACAGTGACAGTTTTAGTCAGTCCCAGTGATAAAGACAACCCTGTTTCCTTGTCTAGCAGGAGATTGGTTCCCCTGCCCAAATCAGTCATGTCTGAGCCCTGAGTTTATAGCTGTCTCTTCTGCTTTAAAGAAATGCATTTAGATGGGAAATGCATTGTTCTGAAACCAATGCTGAGAGTGTTCTGAGGAAAATAATTCAGGGAGGTGGTGTGGTGTGCAGAGGGAGCAGGAAAAGCATGTGAGCATTTATGCTACAAAAAGTTAATTTTGGACTTGTTAGTCAAATGTAACAGAGAATTCCTGTTTGGAGGCACTGATTTTAATGGTAATACTATAAAAGCTATAAAAGACTCAGGAGCACTGAAAAGAAAATTGCATCCCTTTGTCATCAAAAAGTCAGAGCTGCTACCAAAACCTTTCTTCTCTCCACATGTGGTAGGGGTTGGAAGAAAAAGGATGAGTATGTCTTTGTGGATATCTTGACTGGTGTGGGAAAGCAGCTGCTCTTCTCAAAGCCTTCCACAGCTTTCTAAATGAACAAGGAAAGGGAAATTGAAAACTGGAAGTTGATAAACATTTTAGCTTATCCCATTTCTGGCTTCCTCATATTAGAAACACGCAAAATGTAGTGAAAGATAGCATGCCTCTGTATGACATTTCTGTTGTAAATGTGTTAAGTGTTATAACTGTGCATACAGATATACTGACACAAAACTGGTGCAATCATACTTAAAGTTTGGCCTTTACTCCTAAAATGGAAAGCAGCCATGTAATTATTTACCATGACAAGAATAAAATAAACCTTGCATGCAGCGTAGGTTTAAGGGGGAAAGGAGAAGGATTTTATATATAACCATGCTCTAAGGATCCTGATTTGGCTGGGTTTCCATTGATTTTTCTTTGGGAAATATTTCTTATCAAGATGGTTTTTGGGATCTATCTCATCTTTTCTGTTCCTTGGAGTTTTTTCTTAAAGAAAATGTTTTAAAATTCTAGGTATAATCACAATTTTTTATTCTTTACCTTTACAAACTCAGAGGTGCCCTAGTTTCTACACTACTCAACATAAACTGCCAGGCAGCTGGGGGAAAAATGCTTCTTTATAAATTGAAGTTCAAGTTTCTTCCTTTCTTTACTCCCTTGTCCACTCACCCAGATTAATTCTGGATTGAGAACATAATTTAGAGCCTTTATTGCTTTCCCTGATGCCAGAGGACATCTATTTTTTTAATGGAAAATCTTCATAAATAATACTTTGCTTAAATAAATGTGCTGCAGAAACTGAATTGTTCTGAGCCTTTTCCACCCAGGCAGCCTGCGAATGAACGGCCTCATGGAAAGGGCTGGGACATGAAGCCAGGACAGCAGCTGAGATGTTTACTAACTGTGGTGGAATGGTTTTCTCAGGTGTGACACATAAACAAAGCCACTCGCCAGTGTATCCACAGCAGTCTTATTAATCCTTGCTAACATCCTGATCCACACTATGCTGTGCGCTGATGTGCCACGGCCAGGCATGGGCTGGATTCACAGCTGCGAGAGCTGCTCCCGCCCCTCCACTCCCACCAGCAAACATCACACCGATATAAATGACAAATGTGTTGAGGGGAATGAGATTAGATAAGGAATAAGAAAGAGGGAGGAGGCAAAAGAGAAACGCACTCCTTCTGCTGACATGTCATCACTGGAACATCTGCCTTATGTCTGGGTGTGCTAATGATCTCCTCTCTGAAACCCCACTGCAAGACAATTAGGGCTGATAAATCACAAGGGGGTTTTTTTGCAGGGTTTTTTTTTCCAGTTTTAAGGTCTCAGATGCTATGGTGGAAAAAAAGGAGGCAGAAAGAAAAGAATGGGCAGTTTATCTCACCTAAAATCTGCTGAGTGCTGACACAAAAAACATATCTTTAAAAAGATACCAGACTGCCATAAAACACAAAAAGAGCAGGTTTTTTCCACTTTTGTCTGAATTCCAACTCATACACAAGGTATTCTTCATGACTTTCTGCTTTTTTTTGTGGTTAAAATAAAATAAAAAGAAGGAGCCTGTTTTTCCTATCCTTAAGACTTATGTGTGCATATATATATATATATATGTTCTTGACTGATGAACTTTTATGCACACATGAGCTTGTTCATCCAATAAAAAGTAATTTAAAAAATCAAGCCATAAATTATAGGATGATTTCATTGCAAAGGTTAGGAGAAAGTCAGAATTGTTTGCTAATGTTTATTCTTTCCCTCTCTAGGACATACTCAATTACAAGACAGTATATATCAAGGGCTTTTCCAGTTCTGTTTGTACACATTGTCTCCCACACCCTCACACAGTGGTAGGAAGCAGAGTGCATACTGTTTATAAAGCTAAAGCTGGACAAACTGTCTGCAATAGACTGATTAGCCTGTGCCTCCACCTTGCTCACAAATTCTCTGATAGTTGATCCTGGTGTTTCAAATTAGTTTGCTACTGAGATTTGTCCCAGCAAGGGACAGACTGGAGGAGCTGGGTGTCAACTGCACCACTGGAGGGCTGCAGCAGCTTTTCAGAGACCCAAGAGGAACTGACTGAAGTTTACAAACACTGACCAGCAAGTCAATGCACCACAGAACTAGTAAACATTGCCTGGAGTGGTTGTCTGGAGTTTGTTAGTACAGAACCCCTCTCTCCAAAGGGTTCTGGAAAAACAACTTCCATATCATCAAGGTCTGTTGTTTAAACTAAAACAGGGACAGGCTCCTGCAGGAAACTGACACTACAGTCCTGTTGTCCTTCAGTGGTTGACCACTTCCTGTATTTCCTTCATTAGAAGACATACCTGGTACTCAATTCTTTGATGATGATGATGATGATGGTAGTAGAACCAGAGAAAACTGCAGAGGATGGTATCAGTAACTACAGGTACCGTTATCATTAATAACACACAGCAGTGCCAATGTCAACTGACGTCCTACATATGCTTTCACTGTGCAAGATGTTGGTGCTGGCATTGGCCTTACACCATGGTGGAGAGCACAGCTTTCAGAGTATATAGTCCTAGAAGTGCATGGTTTGCTTTGCATCCTTCTACACCTCAGTGAATTTCAGTCTGGGAGCTGCACTCTCTGTCGGCTTTCAATAGGGGCTATTGAAAGCCTCTGACCCAATCTGTCTATTCGTAACAGTTTATCTTCCCTCTAAAGGGAGGGAGACCACGTGCTATGAGATGGAATCACCCTTTGCTCCGGCTGGTGCTAATGCAGGTGAGAGAGAACAAGCACTTGCTTTACTTTTGATTAGTCCACACATGTGCAGAGCTGGACATGAATTTTAATAAGACTATTTCCCACTGTACTGAAACACTTTGGCCTTTGCATGAAAATAAAAGACAGAAATAGTTGGCTAAGGGTCCTTCTGGCCACCTACCCTCCCTGAAGGGGGATTCTAAAATTCTTCTTGTGCAGGTTCTGGGGCTTGAGTAAGAGGGTTGCCCAACAGAGAAGGAAATTAGGGGGTGAAGTGCAGCTCTGTTTTCCAGCAGTAATGCCTGTTATGCCAAAAGCATGCAAAGTAGCTGGAAAAACACCAAAATTATTTACAACTCAGATACCACCACACTTAGACAATAAGAAAAGAAAAGCTGCACCTCTGCTCATTGCCAGTATTTTAAAGAGATGATTTGATGAAACTCAGAGCTGCATTTTGGTAACTTCATTACTCTAAAACTACAAAGAGGTTGCAGAAAAGCAGATTCTTTGTAGCTGGACAAGTCTGCCGAAGTTGACTACTAACGTGATATCTTAAATATCTGCTACTGAGACCCTGCTCTCTTCATAAGCAGTCCAGCAAGCATGTGATTGAGAAGACCTGCAAGGTCATCCAGTCCATCTCCTTGACAGCGTTTGTTGTTTTGTTCCTCCCTGGTTTCCCATGTCTTAATTTAAACTTGTCCTTATTTCCTTCCTCCCTATCAACCATATGAATCTCCTTTAAAATAACTGCCCTCCTCTCAGTATCAGATCAGATAATAGAGTACATATTTCATGTCTTTCCCTTGTAGAACATGAAATTAATCTGTTTCCACTAAGAGCTCGATTGCAGTTATTCACTGTTGTCCTCAATCTTCTTTTTCTGCTTGTTCTGTGCACTTTGTTTTTATCAGCTGTGGCAAATAGTCCCTCTCTCCCTTACCCACTCACCTGTGAAATTTCACTTGCACTTAGTCACACAACCTTTTTTAAATCATCTCTTTAATAATTAGTGAATATTTGGATCTGCTTCTGATTTTATTTTCATGAAAGTTAGCAGTGATGACTTCTTGGGCTAAGGTAATGGGCTTTCACTTGTTCTTAGTCAGAATCCTGCTCTTCCTTGCTTGCAGGTTCCTTAGCTTGCTGTCTTTATAATTCCCTTGAGGCCTCTTTCTCACCTTCTTCCCACTGATGAACATTTAATCTACTTGTAATATTTTCATCATTATTTCTTGTAACACTTTTATTTTCTTCCCACAGCCCTGGCTGTTGGCTGCTTGGCAAGGCTATACTGGCATTTTCTAAAGGAGTTGACCTCAGGATAACAACTGCTAGTTACAACTTAAAACGAGTGACTAGTCACATTTAACTGCCCAGGTACTAGCTTTCTTTGACCTTAATTATGCTTATTTAAAATGCAACTGAAAAAATATCAGTTTTTCAATAGACTTCATGATATTATAGCAGAAAAAAAGATATAGAGAGACATATATATAGCTATATAGATATATGTAGATATATACATATAAAATGCCATTACTGATCTCCTTGCCAGCACTAAGGATTTTCAAGCAGCTGCCACTCTTAATACTGACCCTTACTAGAATGCTTTAGTGGCTTTTGGATTACTATGAAGCTGCTCATCATTGCAGAGTTAGATTCCAATTAACTCCTCCTGCCTCAGCTTGCTTGCAAAAACAATTCATGGGATTTTTCAGGGAGCAACACATCCTCCAAAGAACAAGCTTTCATCATTCTCTGTGTCAAAGAACTTCCAGATCAAAAGCTGAAACAAAGTCTGCTGACTTTATCAAGACAAAATGCTGTGACTTCACTCAAATGAAATGTTCTGATAACGCCACTTTGGTATTTCCAGAACTCAACTTTGGGGAATACTTGGTATATGGGGGAGTATGAATTCTAACTTTTCATCCTATTGAGATGGAAGCAAATTCAGATGGCTAATATTTTTTCTCTCCCAGAACAGAACTTCAACATTTCAACTAGCTTACAGCAGATTCCCATTTACAGTGTGGATTTCCTGTCTGCTCTACAACCTTCATTAGGAGTTTGAGGCTAAAACTTTCTGCTCTCCTCCTCAGTAGATCAAATGACTAAAACAGTATCTGATCTGCAGTAGCCAAGGGCTATAGTTTTAAAAAAACATCATTTCCCTCTGCCCTTTATTTTTGTTTGCCCAAGGAAGTGTAGAAAAAGCAAATATTATCTACAGACATTTTTTTGGTTTTCAGAGGCCACATGCACAAAGTTCCCCCCTCCTTGGAGCTGCAACCACTTTCCCTGTAGCTTTCTGTGCTAACTCATGTATCCTTCCTCTTGTTATTTGTTGTGTATCTTCCAAAACAAACACAACTGCAGAACCACAGGATAGCTTCAGATTGCAAGGCTTAGGATCAAAAACGACATTGGCTTTAGGCTGGAGGCAACACTGCTGCTCTTGATGATTTGAGTTAAATCTCTCTAAAAGGCTGCTATTTTTTCTTCCCCCTGTAAATACTAGAGCAATGTTCACAACAATGTCTTCATGTTTTTCAAGAAGCAGCAGCCACTTGATTTCTTGTTTTGATGAATAAGAATATTCCTGCAGCAATTTTTAGTGGGAAAACTTTATCCTATAAATGCACTCTGAAAGAACTTTCTAGAGGATGTGGGATGGTTATTGGTATAGTCAGGAGGGTAAAATCATGTTCTGTTGGGCTTCATTTGTGTTTCTCAGATGGGAGTGTGGGGAACTGAAATCCAGTTCAGCTTGTTTCTGTGTATATTAATATGCGGTCGTGCATTGCACAAGATGGCATAACCCATACGCTGCATTGCACCCAGCACAAAAGAAAAAAATGGCTTCATATCATCTTAGCACTGTCGCTCAGTTCCTAAATAGCCTCTTCAAACAAGTGAAGTACCAGTTCCCCAAACACTACAGGAGAAGGAAAATGCATATGAACTCCAGCAAATCAGCAGCAAGATGGTCTATTTTAGAAGCTGAGCTTCAGCTAGTAAACTCTGCAGATTTGTTGTTTTTGATGAACCCGGAATATATGGAAATTCGTACCTTTCGCACAAATGTGAACCAGAATGCACAGGGCAATCTGTATGTTCTGTGTGATAATGCATTTGCTTACCTTCAGGGAAATTGGAGAGACTTTGGGCAGTGGAGTGCACGTGTTTTTTCTGCCTGCACTCTGAGCTGGCAAGAGAGGAGCCAGCTCCTGTCTGGAAGTTGCACCATCACAGTAGTGTGACACCATGACACACCTAATGCACACACCCACCTCCCAGCACTTGGTCTGTGTTACAGTCCCATATTGTTCACTATAAGGCCCCATGACTCCAGTCAAACATAGGAAATGGATACACCTTCTTTGCAAGGTCATCAAATACATCAGCATCACACATTGCTGAGTTAATCACATGCCAATATTAAGTTGGAAAAAGAAGAAAAGGTCTTAATATTTTTAATTAAAGTTTCATCTCTTCAAGGCTATTCTTTTGACTCACCTGCTTTCAGCTTGCTTCTCAAGGTTTAGTCCTACTCGCTCTCCAGTCACCTGTACAGTCTCACCATAAAAAGACAGCAAATATAACATGATATTCCAATGTAAAACATAAGTAGAAAACTCTTCCTAACTGTAGGAAATTTCAGATTTCTTTCAAGGGACAACTCTCAGGATTCTCTAATTGATACTATGATTGTTGTGAAAGAGAGAAAAAAATCAGAATTGAAACACCGGAACTTGATATTTCTAAACGTTTACTCTGATTTAGTACCTCTTGATGATGTAACTCACGGCAGGTAGGTAGTATAAATAAAAATATTTTAATTCACACAAAGGTAATCTCAGTTACAGAAAGTTTGAAGCTTTCTTCTTTAGATGATGCTGTCTTCCACAAAGGTTGGCATAGCCTCAGGCACAATGTGCCAGTCAGTGCTTCCTTGGCCCAGCTTAAAGTAAACACTCAGCAGAACTGCCTAAAGATTAGAAATAGCAAGCAACACATGATCTCATTTCTACCTGTTTGTGACATTTCAAGAAGTTTCAGGGGCAAAAAAATAATTATTAAATATTTATGTATAATATTTAAATGTTACATTTAAAATAAAAAGCTGAACAACAGCTTTGGCCACAAACCAAGCTGTCAGCTGTAGCCAGCTGCCCAGGACTAGTGGGTCTCTCAACTCGCTCTCGGAGGAGACTACAATATCCAGAAAGTTAGAATTCTCTAACTCTGGACCACATATAGTTTGACCAGGATGGTAGCACAAATGACCCCAACCTCCATTTTATGCTGTGTTTGATTTAATCAGCTGTGGAAATGGGACTGTAAGAGGAACGGGGCCTCTGTCAGGGGCTGTAAACAGCACTTTTGAGCCACTTCACTGTCTCAAGGATGTTTCGGATAGTGCTGTGTAATCACAGTCAAACAGCAGAGTTGAGAGGAACTGACATAATATTCAAGTATTTGTTTTCACTCTGAATAAGAAACAGATGAAATATGCAGAATTTTAAAAAAAGTAAATAAAAATACTTGGAACGATATCTGGAGAGTGCACACAAAACAGAAGAAAGCACGTTCTCTGTTTGCTTTGAGAGTAGAAATAAAAAATGCAAGAAAGTTGGAGTGAGATATAAAATGCAGAGGAGGGCAAAAAACCCACAGAAGTGTGTTCCTAACATAAGAAGGGTATGCAACTGTTGGAGCAAGTCCAGAGGAGGGCCACGAAGTTGATAAGAGGACTAGAGCACTTCCCCCTGTAGTGATAGGATGTGGAGTGATGGGTACAAATTGAAAGAGGGGAAATGACCTTAAAGGTCCCTTTCAACCTTGACAATTCCACGAACGTTCTATGTTAAGCTATAAAATAATTTCTAAATGGATTCGGTGAGACCTAAGAATTTGCTTTTATCTTTAAACCAGAACCAACAAAATGGGATGCCTGCCCTGAGGCCCAGAGCTGTCCTTGGTGCCCTCCAGGGCCCCGCCTCTGCCTACATTTTGCCGCCAGGCCCGGGCTGCGCCCACCCCCGGGCAGGGGGAGCCTGCACCGCCCCGGGGGAGCTCTGCGGGCCCAGGCCGCCCAGTGACAGGGGACATGAGGGCGCTGCGCTGCCCTCGGGCGCCCGCCCC